>NW_027861951.1:0-255 GCF_054177405.1 Leptonychotes weddellii
ATTGTTAAAATGTCTATACTACCCAAAGCAATCTACACATTCAGTGCAATCCCTACCAAAATACCATTAACATTTTCCACAGAGCTGAGACAAACAATCCTAAAATTTGTATGGAACCAGAAAAGACCCCAAATAGTCAAAGGAATGTTGAGAAAGAAATGCAAAGTTGGAGGCACCACAATCCCGGGCTTCAAGCTGTGTTACAAAGCTGCAATCATCAAGACAGTATGGTACTGGCACAGAAACAGACACACA
>NW_027861952.1:0-255 GCF_054177405.1 Leptonychotes weddellii
ACTTCCCATTTATTACCACTTATGTCTACCTTCGGCCTCACCCTGGGGTCCAGTTCCCCCCCCCCAAACAACCTCAAGCCTCCTCCTGATTATCTACAAAAAGGACAGGATACCTGTAGAAAGGCTCATTCTGTTTTAATTCAAATGCAAAACAGGATAAATTCTCTCTAGTTTAAAACCCCTTGGCTGGAGGACAGTGGGATGGTCAGTGTTCAGGCTCATGCTGAGTTCTGCCGACCCGGGTGACCTGTAAGC
>NW_027861953.1:0-255 GCF_054177405.1 Leptonychotes weddellii
GCTGTGAATTGTGTAAGAAACAAATAATACATTATATGTTAAAAAAAAAAGAAGATAGCAGGAAGGGAAAAATGAAGGGAGGGAAATCGGAGGGGGAGATGAACCATGAGAGACTATGGACTCTGAGAAACAAACGGGGGGTTCTAGAGGGGAGGCGGGTGGGGGCATGGGTTAGGCTGGTCATGGGTATTAAAGAGGGCACGTACTGAATGGAGCACTGGGGGTATACGCAAACAATGAATCACGGAACACTAC
>NW_027861954.1:0-255 GCF_054177405.1 Leptonychotes weddellii
TTGCAAGTAGTTGTGGTTGCTCCTGGCAGCCATTTTGATCACGGAAGCAGTTTACCATGAGATGAAGTCAATATGGACTGTGGAACAACCAGGAGAATCACAGAAATTGAGTTTGACCCATGAGAGAACTGTGCCTAATTCTGTTCTATCTCTGGATTTTTACATGAATCAATACACCTATGTTATTTGTTAAGCCAGTTTGAATTTTAAAATAAATACTTGCTGAATAATACACTTAAAGAAAACCCTAATTAT
>NW_027861955.1:0-1898 GCF_054177405.1 Leptonychotes weddellii
TGGATGTTTCTGTATTGTAGGATTTGGGGTGATTTTTCCCCCCATGTCGGTATTTTTGAAAATTTTTATGACCAGAAGTTTTCTCAGCTAAAAATTATATTTTTATTTTAAAATATCCATAGGAAATCTCATTTTATATAAAAAAGTTAAAATATTTGAAGGTGTCCTCACTGAACAAATCCTCTAAATAGACTGTAACTAGAATCCAGAGTTTTAAATTGGCTATTGTATACTTTGAAACATAAAATATATTTTAGATCAAGCTTTCTCACTTTAAATGAACATATTGATTAAACAGTTCAATTCATGTTATTTTTGGACCCACTGTTACACTTTTTTTCAAAGCCTCTTCAGTGCCAAAAGCAACAGTTGGGTGTAAAATCATCTAGGAAGCATTTTCAAAATGCTCATGTTTGCTTCACGCCCCCCTATCAATCTGATCTTATCTGGACTGGGATTTTAAAAACTTCCCAGAAGATTCAAGTTCCCCCTAGCCATCCAAAGAACCTATCATCATTCCTAATGTCATGCAATTATGAAATAAATTGGTACAGCTGAAGCACTTGTAAGTGTTACCTTTTTTTTTCTTTTTATAAAAGGGGGTTTTCTATTCCCAATTCCTGTAAAATTCTGTGTATACAAATGTTGCCAATTGTATTCCTTCTAGAATTCAAACTAACCTTTAGATGAGAGCTAATTGCAGTACAAAAATATCTTTTTAGTTTTAATTTTTTTTTTTTTACTTTATTGTATTCCAATATATAAACTGAAATATACTGAAGGAAACCAGAATGTTACCCCAAAACAGGCCTCTTTGAGATAAAAATTATTTTGAGCTGAAGGCAATTAAGAAGTCGTAAACACAGAAAAAGGGCCTCCTTTTCTGCGTGAAGGCAGGAAATAAATCCTTTTACTGGCGACAGACTTTTATCGGCCCAGAGAGAGCACCAGAAGAATTTGCAAACAAACCTTGTTAAACTAACTCTTAGGTAAGAAAGATAAGGACCCCTCGTCCTAGTTCTAAACCCCTTTGTCTTGTCAACTGTTCACAGATTCATTGTTTCTTTGTCCAATAGGTATAAAAGCTTCCTGTTCTGGTCACTTCTTCGGGTCTTCATTCTCTTGTGAAGGCTTCCATGTACATATCCAACAAAATTTGTGTGCTTTTCTCCTATTAATCTGTCTTTCTCAGTTTAATTTTCAGACTCAGGCAGGGACCCTTAGACGGGCAAGGAAAAGGTTTTCCTCCTCTACAATATCACCATGGAAAATACAATTTATACATCTAAAATGCAGCTTAGGGGCGCCTGGGTGGCTCAGTCAGCTCAGCAACCGACTCTTGGTTTCTGCTCAGGTCATGATCTCTGGGTTGTGAGATTAAGTCCGGTGTCGGGCTTCACGCTCAGCACAGAGTCTGCTTGAGATTCTCTTCCTCACCCTTTCCCTCTGCGCCTCCCCCTGCTCATGCTCTCTCTCTCTCTTAAATAAATAAAATCTTAAAAAAAAAAAAAAAAAGTGGCAAGAGTGGGCATCCTTGTCTTGTTCCTGACCTTAGAGGAAGAGTTTCAGTTTTTCATTGTTGAATATGATGTTAGCTGTGAGCTTTTCATATAGAGCCTTTGTTATGTAATTTCCTTCTATTTCTACTTTGTTGCAAGTTTTTAGTCATGAGAGTATGTTGAATTTTGTCAAGTGCCTTTTCTGCATCTATTGGGATGAGCAGGTATTTTTTTCTTTTACCCTGTTAATGTGATGTATCACATTGATTGATTTGCTTATATTCAACTGAACTTGCATCCTAGGGACAATTCCTACTTGGTCAAGGATACGATCCTTTTAATATGCTGTTGATTTAGTTTGCTCATATTTTGTTCAGTATCTTTTCCATCCCTTCCTTT
>NW_027861956.1:0-255 GCF_054177405.1 Leptonychotes weddellii
AAAAACAAACTGAGAGTTCTAGAGGAGAGGGGGATGGGAGGATGGGTTAGCCTGATGATGGGTATTAAAGAGGGCACGTTCTGCATGGAGCACTGGGTATTATGCGCAATGAATCATGGAACACTACATCAAAAACTAATGATATAATGTATGGTGATTAACATAACAATAAAACAGTAAAAAAAAAACAAAAATAACAATAAACTGTAAGGTTTATAATATATGTAGAAGTAAAATGTATGGCAATAATACAAC
>NW_027861957.1:0-255 GCF_054177405.1 Leptonychotes weddellii
AAGATTGAACAATAGGAACACCTGGGTGGCTCAATTGGTTGAGCACCCGACTCTTGATCTCAGCTCAGGTCTTGATCTCAGAGTGTGAGTTCAAGCCCCACGTTGGGCTCCGCCCTGTGTGTGGAGCCTACTTTAAAAAAATGAAAAAATTGAAAAGTAAGAACTGTGGTGGCAAATAAATGTATTCCCTTACTCAAGGTAAAATGATTACAGTGGGGTCTTTCCTCTACTTGGAGAAAACAAACGTTCACCCTC
>NW_027861958.1:0-255 GCF_054177405.1 Leptonychotes weddellii
CCTTCCTGGTTAAAAAAACAGCACAAACAACCAGAAAGTAAACATTCAAAGAGAATAGAAACCATCAAGACAAAAAATCTTCAGAAATGGCTGCTACTGTAAGGAAGCTGAATTGGAAAGGAAGGGCAGAGGCTGACCTTTGTTTTGATTTCATCTGTGCATGCACCAGTAATTTAGAAGCCGTGTGAGGCTGATGCGCCATGCAGTCTGTTTCAGGGTTAAGGCATCCTGTGTGGGGATGCATATTCTTCTTGG
>NW_027861959.1:0-255 GCF_054177405.1 Leptonychotes weddellii
GGCGCCTGGGTGGCTCAGTCATTAAGCGTCTGCCTTCGGCTCAGGTCATGGTCCCCGGGTCCTGGGATTGAGCCCCACATCGGGCTCTCTGCTCTGCGGGAAGCCTGCTTCTCCCTCTCCCTCTCCCCCTGCTTTTGTTCCTGCTCTCGCTAATTCTCTCTCTGTGAAATAAATAAATAAAATCTTAAAAAAAAAAAAAGATTTGGGAGGCTTAATCAACAGCCACCCAGGAGCCCCTATGTTGTTCATTTCAAA
>NW_027861960.1:0-255 GCF_054177405.1 Leptonychotes weddellii
GACCCTAAATAGGTTAAACACAAATAGAACTAAACTGAGATACATTATAATTAAACTCAAAAGTGAAAAACAAAGAATAATTTGGAAAGCAGCAAGAGAAAAAAGAGAAGCTATATAAAGGAACCCTCATTCAGACTTCAGTAAATTTGTCAATAGAAACTTATCAAGCCAGGAGAGAAGGAGTTATATAATCAAAATATTGAAAGAAAAAAACTTGTCAACCAAGAATCCTATACCTACCCAAACAAACTGAAT
>NW_027861961.1:0-255 GCF_054177405.1 Leptonychotes weddellii
GGGGGTGGCTAGGTGATAGACACTGGGGAGGGTATGTGCTCTGGTGAGTGCTGTGTGTTGTGTAAGACTGATGAATCACAGACCTGTACCTCTGAAACAAATAATACATTATCTGTTAAAAAGAAGAAGAAGAAGAAAGTAGTAGGAAGGGAAAAATGAAGGGTGGGAAATTGGAGGGGGGATGAACCATGAGAGATTATGGACTCTGAAAAACAAACCGGAGGTTTTAGAGGGGAGGGGGGTGGGGGGATGGGT
>NW_027861962.1:0-255 GCF_054177405.1 Leptonychotes weddellii
CGCCTGGGTGGCTCAGTTGGTTAAGCGACTGCCTTCGGCTCAGGTCATGATCCTGCAGTCCCTGGATCGAGTCCCACATCGGGCTCTCTGCTCGGCAGGGAGCCTGCTTCTCCCTCTGACCCTCCCCCCTCTCATGGGCTCTCTCTCTCTCTCATTCTGTCTCAAATAAATAAATAAATAAATCTTTAAAAAAAAAAAATAGATAAATGAACACTATATATTACATTAAAATTTTCAATCAACCTTAATTTTAAT
>NW_027861963.1:0-255 GCF_054177405.1 Leptonychotes weddellii
GGGCTCAGTTTTCCATCTGGCCTCTCTGGGGGCTCCGAACGGGCCATCATAGGACCTTGGATGAGCATTAGTCGGAGGTGGGGGTCCTAGATCCCACAGTCTTCTCCCCCGGGGAGGTGGTCAGTTGAGCAGGTACCGTCTGGTGCCCACGGGCTGTTTTCTGCTTGAGATCTCCGCACCGCGGGCGACACACTGACACGCGGGCACTGTTGAGGCAGCCGAGGCTTCTGGGCGTGGGAGCTCAGTTTGGACACG
>NW_027861964.1:0-255 GCF_054177405.1 Leptonychotes weddellii
TCAGTAAAAGTTAACCTTCCGTCACTTTAAGCTGTACCATTCAAGGCTACTTCCCGGGCTCCTGCATGAGCTCAGGCTTGGGTCAGATTGACCTGGGTTCAAACCCACAGCGGGGCCATGTCACAGCCCTGTGACAGGCAAGCTCCTATGGGAACTCTTGGAAACATGCCCGGGGCCGTGGCATGGGGAGGGGTAACATGCCAGGCTGAAGGCCAGGGGTCCCCACGATGCCCAAAGGGCTGCCACATGCACCCA
>NW_027861965.1:0-255 GCF_054177405.1 Leptonychotes weddellii
CCACAATTTAGTAGACTATGAATTTGTAAACTGGTATCAACCATTTTTTTCAAACTTTTTTATACCAAACAAGTGAAAAATTGTTTTAATTGTATAAAGTGAATTTAGAAACGATAAAGTTATTAAAATAATAATATCAAGGCAAAATCCACCTAGTCACAAGACTAACATTAAGGGGCTATTTTTTTTTATTTTGGGGGTTTTTTGCCTATTTTTTTTTATAGAAGAATATCTTTTTTTTTTTTTAAGATTTTA
>NW_027861966.1:0-1375 GCF_054177405.1 Leptonychotes weddellii
ATCCCGGGACTCCAGGATCATGACCTGAGCCGAAGGCAGTCGCTTAACCAACTGAGCCACCCAGGCGCCCCTCCTTTTATTTTTTTCTTTTCTCCATTTGTGACATGCGTTATTTGCATATTAGTCCTCCTGGATTTGTCCTCTATGCTGCAAATATTCTTCTAGACTTTCTACCTCTGTTATGTGGTTCCACATTCTGGCAGATTGTCTGGATTTTATTTTCTTCTCTTTCACTGACGTATTTGTTTTCAATTTCATCAATCCTATATAGTTTCCCACCTATCTGCTTTGTAACCTTCTCTCTTTTTCTTAGTTTAAATTCAATTAGCCAACATATACTACATCATTAGTTTCAGAGTAGCGTTCAATGATTTATCAGTTGCGTATAACACCCAGCGCTCGTCACATCACGTGCCCCTCTTAATGCCCATCACCCAACTACCCCATCCCCCACCCCCCTCCCCTCCAGCAGCCCTCAGTTTGTTTCTTAGAGTTAAGAGTCTCTCATGGTTTGTCTCCCTCTCTGGCTTCTTCCCATTCAGTTTTCCTTCCCTAGCCCCTATGATCCACTGTGCTGCTTCTTATGTTCCACATATGAGTGAAACCATATGATAACTGTCTTTCTCTGATTGAGTTATTTCGCTCGGCATAACTTTCTCATAGAACTCTGTTTGAAACAGATTTTTTTTTCTCAAATCTCTCTAATTTTATCAACAAGAGATTTACGTCCCTTTCTTCTTCTTCTCCTTCCCCACCTCCTCCTCCCCCCCCTTCTTTCCTTTTTCTTTTTTTTTAAAGTTCTCTTTCTTCTTTGAATCGGGTGTTTCCTTGTGGGTTTTCTGTTTTCTCTGTCTTGCTTTTTCATCCTGATGAGCTTCCTCCTTGACAGCCGGCCCCTTTATAAGACCGAAAGACTGGGGAGCTGGTTGGGTTTTCTCCACTGCGATGCACCCACACTTTCAGGCTTCTCCCTCCTGTGGGCAGATGGACGGGAGCCCCTGCGATGTGGGGGCAGCCTGTCTCCTAGCTGGCTTCCCTCCAGCCTGCTGTTGGCTGCAAGCGCCAACCCCTCCCAAAAGAAAATGTCACAGCTCAGGACTGTCACACCCACATTGTTCCTCCTATTGTTGTTGTTTTAGTGATAACAACTCCCTGGTTACCTATGCATGGAAGATCTTCAGTGAAAATAAGTATTCACGTGGTTCCCCTGTTTTTAGCCATATTGCTCTCCCCATCCTCTCCCATACCTGCCGAGTTTTCTGTTAAACCACCGCCTCTGGGCACAGATGCACCGCATGGCTTCACCTTCCCCGGGGCCCCTGCACAGTCGAGTGGATTCTGGGCTGTGTTGCCTTCGTTCTGTTCCATATGCCCA
>NW_027861967.1:0-13227 GCF_054177405.1 Leptonychotes weddellii
TAAAGAGTGAGCAAAAGCAGAGGTTCCACTGATGCCTCTACAGTGCATTTTGTGAGAAGTTTTTAACTAAAGGAGGAGTGCCTCCTTGGCAATGTGGCATTAAAGCAACAGGAAGAAATAAGAAGGAAAAAATTAAACATTCTGCAGGAAAAAAAAGAGAGAGAGATAAACGCAAGTTGCACCAACCCCTTCCGCAACACCTTCATCAACAAAAAAAACTATCCATTAAGGAAACTGCACTTCACTATTCTGGCACATAGAGTACTCTTCAGTGATGAACTCTATCTCTGAAATATTTTGGAATACGAAGAAAACAAAAGCAAAATCTCAGGCTAACTCTGTGTAAAGCCACAATAAAAAGAAAATAAAAAGTCAGACTTAGAACATTTCAGCTGGAAAAAAAAAAAAAGAACATTTCACCTGATTATAAGCCCCAAAAGAAAAATGACCATGAGATAAAAACTCCAAACTGAAATTTCCTCAGGCATTTGGAGATATAAAAATATCCAAAATCAGAAATTCAAAAATTAAGAATAAAAGTGAAAAATAACAGAAAGAAATGCAATGAACTTCAAAAAGAAACTAATGGGCACCTGGGTGGCTCAGATGGTTAAGCGTCTGCCTTCGGCTCAGGTCATGATCCCAGGGTCCTGGGATCCAGTCCCACATCGGGCTCCCTGCTAGGCGGGGAGCCTGCTTCTCCCTCTGCCTCTGCCTCTCTGTCTCTCTGACTCTCATGAATAAATAAATAAAACATTTAAAAAAAATTAAAGAAAAGGTGAAAAATCTTCAAAATAAAGAAAAAAATGACAAGGTATCAAATAAAATCAAATAGTTATAAGGGCCAATGAATAAAGGCAAAAAAAAAAAAACTAAAAGAATGAAAATGAGAAAAAGGAGTAAAAAGGGTCAGAGAGAAAATGGTTGAAAAGCAAAGAAAATTCAACGTATGTATAACTGGAGTTATTAAAAGGGAAAGCATATACATAATCTGGGAAAATTTTTCAGAAATAAGAGAAAAAGAAAATCTGTATTTTGAAAGGGTCCACCATGTACCTTGAAAAGTTCGTCTGGAATGACCAACTTTGAGGTAGAGTCTATAAAATAGAAGACTTTAAAGACAAAAGTTTCTCAGGGCCACCTAGCAAAAGGAACTAAGTATTATAAAGTATATAAAGTATTATATAACAAAATTACATATGCATCAAATTTCTTAAGAGAAACATACAAAGAACTAATAGCACAATTAATCTCCCCACAATTACTTATTAACTACAAAAAGAAAAATAGTAACTATACAATGGAGAAGTTGGACCATACCTTAACTAAATAAATCATCACAATTAACATCACCTATCAGGGGCAAATAGACAGGTTGTACTTCAGATGTAATACCCTGAGAATAATATAGTTTATTATTTATATAGTAGCTCCTTCCAAAGATGTAAAACATGATTCTAATCATTAGGAAACACCAGAGAAACCATCAGGGACATACTAAAAAAATTGCCTGTATTTTTTTTTCAAAAATGCCAATGGTGTGAAAAACAAAGAAAGGCTGAGTAACTGTCCCAGAGTAACAAAGCCATGATAACTAAATGCAGTACATGATCCTGACCTGGATCTCAGAAGAGCAAAACAAAATTACTGTTAAAAAAATATATATGTTGAAACAATTAACAGCATTGGAAAATGAACTACAGATTAAAGACATCAATGTTAACTTTCTTGAATCTGATGGAGTTCAGGATGATGGCAAAGGTCATTTCTGATAAGCAGAATATAAGACAGCATCCCTACTCTGAAAAACAATACATTCATTATATTCTAAATAAAGGAAGAAAACAAGCAGGAAATATCAAAAGTGTAATACAGGGGAAAAAATGCAAATTATCAGAATAGAAAGTGATTACGTGACCTGTAGTGGCGTGAGAAATCCTCACAGAGGAGACAGAATATAAATGAGGCCTTTGAGGAAGGATGGATTTGAGGTAAGCAGCAAGGGGAAGGAAAGGCTTTTCTGTGGAGAGAAACCATCACTGTGAGCAAGGAGGTGGGAATAAACACAGCTCACAGGGTAAACTTAGGAGTCCAAGACTCAAGTGGAAAGTCAGCGATGGGGAACAACAGAGAAGTTATTTGATGTGTAGGTGGAAAACACTGAAAACTTCAAACAAAGCTTCAATACATGTCAATCCGATCAAATATATGAGGTTTTAAATAATTTATTTTAATTTGGGAATCTTTAAACACTTTGCCCAGATCTTTTTCTCTTAAAACTAAGTCCTTAAAGGGACGCCTGGGTGTCTCAATCGGTTAAGCGCCTGCCTTCGGCTCAGGTCTTGATCTCAGGGTCCTAGAATTGAGTCCAGCATTAAGTCCCAGCATCCAGCTCCCTGCTCGGTGGGGAGTGTGCTTCTCCCTCAACCCCTCCCCCTCCTTGTGCTCTCTCTCTATTTCTCTTTCTCTCTGTCAAATAAATAAATAAAATCTTTAAAAACAAAAAGACTAAGTCCTTATAGGGAAGACATCTCTCCACTGATGTCTAAAAATCTTTCTGTGATAATGAAAACATTCTGTATCTGCAATGTCTAATACACTAACCACATGTGGCTAGTGAAACGTGGCTAATGTGACTAAGGAATTGAATATTTAATTAAATTTAATTTTAATTACCTTAAATTTAAATAGTCGCATGTAGCCATCAGGGACTTCACTAGATTTCACAGGCATATACCAAAGCTCTCTCACAACTGACATGAATGATCTAGATGCATGCCATCATTCCCCTTTTAGCCTCTCAACATGTAGACACAGCTTCACCACTCTCCTCCAACCCTTATTTTTTTTTTTTTAAGATTTTATTTATTCATTTGAGAGAGAGAATGGGAGAGAGAGCACGAGAGGGGGGAGGGTCAGAGGGAGAAGCAGACTCCCTGCTGAGCAGGGAGCCCAATGCAGGACTCGATCCTGGGACTCCAGGATCATGACCTGAGCTGAAGGCAGTTGCTTAACCAACTGAGCCACCCAGGCGCCCCCAACCCTTATTTTTAAAGGAAGTAGAGTACTACATAGGGTATGACAACTCCAGTGAACTTAGAAAGTAATTAGGTCAGGGTTTCTCATTTCTGAAATGCAAAGGTCACCCTGAAGGAACATGAGGATTGAAACTTGATAACTAAGCAAATATTTGGAATTCCAGTTTTTTTCCTTCTTTCCTTAAGCTCATCCTTCTGACTGCTATAATGAAGTCTGCAGCTCAAGTGATCAAAAGCTTGAAGCAGCCTTCACAATGGCCTCCCACTAAGGCTCCTACAGAAAGGATGGTGGTGGTGGGGGGCGGGGCGGCAGGTCATGGTGCTGGCAGCTATTTGACTGTGATCTCAGCCCCTTAAGCCCCATTTAAGAGTAGCAAATTAAACTGCCCTTCTAAAAATTCAGCTCCCAAATTTTTGGCACATTTAGGTTTTTCCTTGGGTATAAAAATTCTTCAGGCCCTTATGCTCAAGAAAGTACATTTTCTCTCCTAAAAATAAGTGAGCAGCAGGTGCCATACCAAACAAGTCTTAAATGATTTAAGCTGCAGTTGGGAAGGCTCCATAATGTAATTCATTCCAGTTACTGCTCATTTGGAACTGGGGGAGGCTTTTGATCTAGCTGCATGAATTTCAGATCATTTCTATTGGACAGTTGTAATTTTGTTATCAGTCTTTGTAAGTTGAACGCATAGTCCATTTGGAGTAATGAGCATGCACAAGCACATACACATCCCTATCAAAGGTCAACATCGCTCAATGCTGATAAGAATAGGTAATATTCAATATTTAAGGGTTACTTCTAATTCCTTTCCAGCATTCCTTATGACATTTTATGCCCTGGCTCTATTTTATCACTGCTAGAAAAATGCCATAAATAATTGGTTTGGGATGAGCAAGGGAATGCGCACAACCTCTCCTCTAATTTCAAAACAGTGCCAAGCATTTTGTACAAGAGGAATAGCAAACTTCTTCCTGGGTTTTTAGATAAAATATAAATTCCAAATATTTCTGTTCCCTATTGTTGCCTTCAAAACATGCCAGAAATCCCCATGTTGTTTTGCTAATCAGCATTACTACACCTGAAATATATTTAAGTCTCCAAAAAGGATGGCCAAATAGAATAGACAATCACAGGTCAAACAAAATTTGTCGTTTACTTGAAAATATGCCCACATTAGTTCAGATTATACCTGTTTATAACTCTGTATATAATATTAACATGCAAATAATATATAAGAGAACATAAAAACAGGATACTTATAGCAAAAAGATATTAAGTAGGAAAAGTTAGTTGCTGCAGCCTAAGGAAGGTTGAAGAACTAGCCTCACAGTCTTTGATGACACCTGCAGTTTTCATGGACAGGGAGCAAATTATACTGGAAGAAGAGACCCTATGGGGACATTTTGCTAATGAGCACAAGCTCCCACTTGAACTTGGAATGAGTGACAAAGGTAGGGTATGGAGACCAGAGGAACTTCGTGGGGGTAAGAAAACATGAATGCTTCTGTTTCCTTGTACCACAATCCTACAGAGATAATATTAAATCAATTTATTTAGAGTTTCAAGTTTATTCATATATAGTTTTCTCTCAAAAAATGCCTTTGTCTGTGCCCCACATCTGAAGTGACTAGCTCTCTGAAGAGTTTGTGTGAATATTTCAATTTCAAAAGTGATTGAAAATAGTTCCATGATTTGGTATAAAGTAAAAATTTTAAATCTCACTAGTTATGTGATATACAAACAAAAAGTATACAGTTTCATCATTGCCCTCCTCCAAAATGATCACAATGCCTAATGCTAGACAACACAAGGTGCTATTGCTAATTTGCATAATGGCACTGTAGAAGCTAGTGATGGCCTGTCTGGATTGGCTCGGAGATGCCTCTTCCAGCATGCCATTCCCCTGTTGCAGAGTTGGCCACACAGAGCCTCGCTGTTGCTCTCAAGGCCATAGAAAATTAACATCATAGAACACTGGACAAAGAATATTCAAATAAATTAAAATATGTTCAATATCATTTGAAATCAGGGAACTGAAAGTCATCATTCAGCTGTGGTGAATCATACTATTTCCCCAAATTCTTCATTCCTCCAGGGATCCATGTCCTTTGTCACTTAAATTTCTGGTTGCTACCACTAAATGAAAAGAGTATATATCCCCAAGCCCTGACATGGGGTTGAGACATGTGAATTGCTTTGGTCAGTAGAGTGAGAGGGAAATGACAGTGTCAGTTCCAAGCCTATACCTTAAGAAGCTTTGTATATTTCCACTTGTCCTCTTATGCCTCTGGCATTGCCATGAGAACATCTTCCATCTTACACACTGGTCCTAAACACATGATGAACAGGCAGAGCAGAGCTGTGCCAATAACTGTAGACTGAACCAGAACCTCCCCAGCCAACGTGGACACCTGCAGTCAGTAGATCCGCACAGCTGAGCACAGACTCCAGCATTCAAACCCAGTAGAACTGTTGGTGTGTGAGCAATTCTAAGTGATTGCTGTTTTAAGTCACTGTTTATTTGTTTTACCATCTGTGTGTGTATGTGTGTGTGTGTGTGTGTGTTGAGAACACTTAAAATCTACCCCTTTAGCGAATTTCATGTATATAATACAGTATTATTAACTATGATATGGAGTGAGAAAAATGGGGCGATATTGGTCAAAAGGTTTCAGTTAAACCATTGTGTTTTGCAAGGGTCTGTTATACAGGATTATTGTTGCGATAGAAACCCGTATCAGCCTCCACAGGATTCTCACAGCCAGTACTACTTCAGACACTGCATGCAAGTGGGAAGTAGGTCTCCACCACTCTCCTTTACCCTCCACCATCTCCCTACCCAGATGAGGCCATTCCTCTTCCTCCTGACCAAGAATTACAATCTTGCCTTCTCCTACCCATTCTGCATCTCAAGCTTAATTCCTTGATGGACTAGATCTTTCTCTACAAGTATTTGACAACCTTACCTACTTTCTCTAAACCTTAGCTTCTTATTTCATAAGCGGGGCTAATTATGATTTACTATTTACTATTATTACATCAGATAATGTACGTAAAGTGACTAGAAAGTAGTAGAAACATAGTAGGAACTCAAAAACCAGTAAACACTATTGTCCTCTTTTTGTCACTCTCATAATGATGCATGCTGAGACCCAGAGATAAATCTTTTTGATAGTATCATGTAAAGTGGATAAAGATAAAGATAACTGCTAACTCATCCTAACTTTTTTTTAAAGATTTATTTATTTCAATGAGAGGGAGAGAGTGCACAGCAGCAGGGAGGGGTCGAGGAAGAGGGACAAAGAAACCCAAGCAGACTCCCCACAGGGCTTGATCTCAAGACAGTGAGATCAGAGCTGAGCCAAAACCAAGAGTGGGAGGGACACTTAACTGACTGCACCACCCAGGCACTGCCCCCAACTCTTTAATATAACAACATTTAACACTATGACTTGAAAAAATATTTTCAACTTGTGTTATTCTTTCTGCAAGTAATTTTGAAGTTTGGAGAATTTTATGTCACCTAAAAAGTGTTCTAATAATAAAAAGTGTTCTAATCTCTTTGGAAATATTCCACTCCCGATTAGCCTGAAAATTTGAGACTCAAATGGTCAATTAACATTTTAGTTCATTGATAATATTGATTAATAATGAACCAATATTTAGTGAGCACCTACAACACACTAGATTCCATGCTAGTTGCTGCATGAGATTAAAGGGACATAAAATATCTTCTCCCTAACCATTTGGAAAATGTTGGGAAGTTGCTGCATTGACACAGTAACAGCTACCCAAGTTGACATGTGTTGAATCAAACGGTACTACATTAACTAGAATAGAAACTAAGGTAGAAAATGGAATACTCAAATTGGCATAATTTAAGGAGAGATTAACAAAAGGACTATTTGCAGAGATGAGGGCAGGAAACCACAAGGGCCATGCAGCACTGCAGAAGCAGTAACAGTGGAGTACTATTACCACCCCAGACCTGAGAGGATGAAGAGAAAGCATTTACCTGCACCAGATGAAAAAGAACCATGTGGGCCATCTGACAAGAACTGTGGTTCAATGGCAGACTCTAGCCAGGCACAGGGCAAAGGAGCCTGTTGATGATAGCTATACTTGTCAGCCTTTCAGGACAGAGATCAAGGTGGAGAGAGGATCTGAAAGGGCATAGTCTATCCAGCACACCAGGCCACAGGAACCAACTCCCAAAAAGATAATTGCCTTAGCCTATTGATAGAGACATGCTTACAAGTGTAATGGTAACCCTTAACAGGGAAAATTCACTCCCCTTGGAGTCTCCCAGGCATTTGGAATCTGAATCATATTGAATTCAGATTCCCTGGGAGACTCCTCTACAAATCCAGATGGTATTAGAGAAGATGAACCTTGGCTGGGATGCAGTAGGCTGGAAAGTGAACTATAAGTGAGGAATTTGGGACTCTCTCCATGCCTTTCCTCCAGGGTAAGAACGCAGGTAATGGTCCTCAAATTATCTCCCCTCTAGCCCTGCTTGTTTATGGTCAGAAGAAGTTCTGCCAAAACACCCCATAAAGGATAGAAAACGGACATGATGACAGATTATTTCTTAGCTAAACTGCTATGTAAAGTCTTAAACATCCTCAAATTGGACTATTTTCATGCTAGTTAAAATAGCTGGCACAAGATATTTTTCATGACCCTATTGTACTAAACTTTTACCTCCAGATTTTCCTGGTGGGAGGTGAAGTTCATTGCTTCCAGTGGGACCTTATACTTCCTGCCAACATAATTGTGGGCAGTGGTGCCATTTGGAAATAGCAGTCTTCTTCTTTGAGTTCAACATGGCTCTGAAGAGATAGTGATATTTTGGCATTTTCAGTTCCTTGTTTCCAAAATGCATTAGCCTATATGCATACATATTTGCTTTCCAACTCAAAATGATGCTTTTGTTTTGAATCCAAATAAGTTTTCCATCCTTGCCTGCACCCTCCAAATGATTTCATTGCCATTATTTTCTTAGCATCATCTGTGGATGAGAATGCAAACAAAATTTCAGGTCCTCCCTGGCATCTCTGCTTCTCTAAAGGTTTTATTTATACTAGCATAATAGGGATTGATTGTACAATAAGGATAAACAACCTTCAGCTTATGTAGGAATGTTTTCAACATCCCATTTCCCATTCACACATGTTCTCAATAAGTAACTCATCAACTCAGTCTTATTTTCTGTGCTCTTCAATGCTCGCCTTAGGGCCTGTTCTTTTTCCTGATACTGCAAGGTAGTAGCAAATAATGTCACGGTTAAGATTTCAAAGGCACAACATTATAACCTCCTCATCTTTATTGCCCATAATGAAAATCTATATTGCAGCTGTAGTTTTCCAAGAGACTGTCTCATAATTAAATGATATGCTTTTTAAAAATTCATCTTCTGCATTTTTCTTTTTATATCTGAATCCTCTACTTAAAAGTGTTTGATGGCATCCAGTCCCTTTTGGGATTAATACCAACCTTCTTTAAACGGGTGATGGGAATTAAGGAGTGTACTTGTTCTGATGAGCATTGCATGTTATATGTAAGTTATGAATCACTAAATTCTCATGAAACTAACATTACACTATATGTTAACTAACTGGAATTTAAATAAAAACTTGAAACAAACAAAAAAAGAAACTAAAACAAGCAAGCCCAACCTTCTTAGTAGGCCATTGATGCATTTTGCAAACATTTACTGAGAGCCGTCTCTGTGACAGGCACTTATTATAGGTATAGAGGACATTGTAAATACCATTCACAATGAGCTGCTTGCCTTTCTCCAACATTCAACCTTTCCTCAACCTCTTGACTTTATTACCTGTGTTGCCTATTGGTGCACATTTCCAAATCACTTCTTCCCATTTTCCTGCAAATGCCTACTCTTCCTTCAAAGCCCTCCTAAGCCCACCTTCTGTGAGCATCTTCCCCCACCCCTCTGGCAGAGTTCATCACTCCTTCTTCTGATCCCACAGAGAAGATTTCTTCCATCTTTATCATATCCCTTGTCACGTTTATTGAGATTGTAAGTATGTCTGTCTCCCCCCTATCTGGAAGCTCCAGGAGGGAAACATTGGAATTTTGTTCATCTTAGGTACCTAGCACAGTGTACGTGCTCAAAGATTTGCTGAATGAATGAATGAACCCAAGAGGTAGATAACAAAGCACTAGTTGAAACTCTGAGAATAAATTCTCTCACCCACAATTAATTATTCACCTGAGGATCTAATGTATAACACAGTGACTGTAGTTGATGTACTGTATTGTTATTGAAATTTGCTAGGACAGTAGAACCTAAATGTTCTCACAAAAAAAAAAAAAAAAAAGAAGAAGAAGAAGGAAAAAACACAGTGAATATGTGAGACAATGGGTGTATTACATAACTTGATAAGGGAAATTCTTTCACAGTGTATACATATATCAAGTGATTTAAGTATTTTATAATTTTGTTTGTTAATTATACCTCAATAAAGCTGAAAAATTCATTCATTAATTCACTATGTAATAATCCAATGCAAGTTTACTTCTCAGTGCACAGCTTTCCTCCAGGCAATGGTCCAGAGACCCTGGCTTCCCTTTTGTGGCACCACTATCAGGAACTACAGCACCTTCTTCATCCATCCAATGGGAAAGCAAAGAAAACCTGAAGGGGGCACACCTGCTGCTTAAAAGCCTCAGCCCAGAATGGCACACATCACTCCTGTTTCTGTTCCATTGGTAAAATCTAGTTGCATGACTACTCCCAAAGGCAAGCAGGTGGGAGGTACAGTCTGGCCAGACAGCCTCCCCCTCGTAATAACTTGGCACACTAGAAGAGGAGTCCCAATCTGGTTGTTCAACCATGCTTTCCTGACACAGGACTCTTTACTGAGGAAGCAATAAAGAAATACACTTCCATGAAATTAATTCCATTTCTCCAAAAATGAAGCTAATTGTGACCATAAAATACAACCTCCCAATTCATCTATCACTTTTATATAACCCACTTCTGCTACGATTGCTGCTTAACTTCTGAGACTCTCCATTAAGAGTCAGAGCTTTGATCTGACAGTACAGAGATCATTCTCTCAAAAATTATTCTGGATAAGGTATAGCATTTTCCAAACTGTGTTCCACAAAACACTGGCATATTCATTTGGAAACTGAGTTTGGGAAACCCAACATGCTGTACTTCTTCTTAGAGGTTCATATGCATTTTAACACAAAGATTTTGAACAATGCTATAGTAAATAAATCTGTTTCACTTTGTTCAAATAAGTATGCCTCAGACTTATTTAACCACTAAGTTTATATTTTGAAGAATACCTATTAACCTCAAAATGTTGTGTAAGAGGACAAAGTAATAAAAATAAGAGTTAGCATTTACTGAAACCTCTCATGTGTTAGACACCATGCCACCTAGTTAAGTGATAAACTCATATGAAATAGGGCCCATTTAAAGATGAAGAAAATTAAGCTCAAATTATGAAAACATTCATTAAGTATTGAATTTCCATCATTAAAATGTAATCTGTTTGGATCATTGAGAAAAATGACCAAGAGATTATGTATGTCTGTTCTTTTAGAGATGCCATCTCTGAAAATAACACAAAAGATGTCCAAGTCCCCGGTTTAATGTCAGATGTACAGTGGGGATTCACCCAGAGATCTACAAAGCCAGTCCAGCAAAACTCCACAAGAAATGAGCTTGTAACTTTCTAACTGTAGCTTTCTAACCAGGCTCTCCTGACACGTGATTCAGCAGTGAGAATGAAAGAAAAACAGAGGGAGGTCCAGTCCCTGAACACAGAATTTCCCACAGAAAGAAGTTTCTCCCTCTGGGACCAATAAGTTCCAGTTCCCCAGTAGTGCTGGGACTATATGGGAACTAAATTTCTACCAACAACCTCGCCAGGTAACAGTAACACCTCATTAAGTTGCATAGGCTCACTCTTAAAATGCTTAGCTATTCACTTGGGGAACTCAAAGAGTAGACATTTTGTTCCCATTTACCACCCCGTCTCCTAGAAATGCCTGGATATCCTGAAATTATGACTGTGTTATTTCCATCATTGCATTCATTTTGGGAAAGAAACTGTTCAGAGGATTGGAAAGGCCATTTGATCGGAAATCAGGAGAGCTTGACTCTAGTCTCAATTCTGCCAATAACATCTGTGTGACTTTTAATAAGCCCTACATTAACAACAACTATTATTAGCTTTTATTACTGCTTCTATTTTCATCTGCTAGATATTATGGTATGAATTCTTCATTTATTATCTCATTTAATCCTCACTTCCCTTTAAAGTGGGCATTTATCATCATCATTTCACAGATAAGAAAACTGAGGGTCAAAGAGACCAAGTGACTTGCACAAAGTCACACAGACAGTGGGAGAACTTTGGCTCTATGATTCCATGATCCAGATAGATGGATTCCAAGACCCACAGTCTTAACCAGTTCTCCACACTGTCTCTTCTTAGGCTTCTCTTTTTATCCCAAAGTTGAGGAGTCTTTACTTTATTCTCTAAGGCTTCTTCCTACTAAAATCTTCTGTGATCTAAAAAACACACTCTTTATGGGGCACCTGAGTGGCTCAGTCATTAAGCATCTGCCTTCAGTTCAGGTCATGGTCCCAGGGTCCTGGGATCGAGCCCCGCATCGGGCTCCCTGCTCTGTGGGAAGCCTGCTTCTCCCTCTCCCTCTCCCACGCCCACTGATTGTGTTCCCTCTCTCGCTGTGTCTCTCTCTGTCAAATAAATAAATAAAATCTTTAAAAAAAAAATAAAAAAATAAAAATAAACAACACATTCTTTAAAATTTTTTACTATCTTCTAGGACCAAACTAAAATTTCTGGTAGCTGCCACTAAGTGGGTATTAGTAGCATTCTGAATTATGACATGAAATCTTAGATATTAACTACTGTTACATGGAATTTGTTATTAATTATTCACATGGGGAAAAGTTTGTGAATCAATAAAGCAAATGGTGTCTATATTGTTATTTCTCCAAAATTTTTACTCAATCCAAAATTTTTACTCAATCAAAATGGTGTACACAATAGAGGCAATGTAGATTCACTGTCTACATGAGGCTAAATAAAGTTTCCAAGGAATTTTGAATCAGTAATTTTTGTATCCTTTTTTTAAAGAGGGTTCTCCAATTGTATAAGCTCCAGGACCCACAAAACACAGATCTACCACTGCTTAGTGACTTCACACTCAGTCTGCATTGGATATAACTCCTGGCTTCACCACTTAATAGCTGTGTGACCTTGAATGCATTACTTAACTTCTCTGTGCTTCCATTTTCTGTTTTGAAACATGGAGGTTATAACAGAGAATGGATCATAGGATTACTGTGTGGATTAAGTAATTTATTGCAGCAAAGCATCTAGCACAGAGCACATAAAGTGATCAATAAATGTAAGCTATTATGTACTTATTTATTACTTTAATAGCATACATAAATGCTGACTGCATATATACCATTTGAGCAAAATTTGATGATCTGAATAATTATACACAATTGCTACTTTGCCTAGCTAGGGTGCCACTGTTGACAATCACCATTTAAAGAACTACTTTCACTCAGACCTAGTAAGGATGCATACTCTGATTCAAACTTTCTAGAATATATTCACCATTGATAGACTTAGGTATATCAAATAACTTGAATCTAGTTGACCTTAGACAAGTGACTTTGGGGTTCTTTACTTTCCTAATAAGTCCTTGAATTACCTCTCCTGAATGCTGAGCCCTTGGTTGTTGGATTCAAAAATCCACTATCTTTTGTCCAAAAGTGGATTTTAAAAATTTTTTTTATTGTTATGTTAATCACCATACATTACATCATTAGTTTTTGATGTAGTGTTCCACGATTCATTGTTTGTGCACAACACCCAGTGCTCCATGCAGAACATGCCCTCTTTATACCCATCACCAGGCTAACCCATCCTCCCACCCCCTCCCCTCTAGACCCTCAGTTTGTTTTTCAGAGTCCATCGTCTCTCATGGTTTGTCTCCCCTTCTGATTTCCCCCCCTTCATTCTTTCCCTTCCTGCTATCTTTTTTTTTTTTTTTTAACATATAACATATTATTTGTTTCAGAGGTACAGGTCTGTGATTCAACAGTCTTGCACAATTCACAGCGCTCACTATAGCACATACCCTCCCCAGTGTCTATCACCC
>NW_027861968.1:0-1897 GCF_054177405.1 Leptonychotes weddellii
GAGCCTCAATCTACAGAGGGCCATGGAATTATTACAAAGTGTCAGTGGAGAGTCCATACATAGGTACTGAGAATACGCTAAATACAGAAAAGCAGGACTCCCATTTGTTGGTCTGTAAAAATGATCTTCATTTATGAAAAGCCTGGGTATCACTAAGAGTAGTCTGAATTAGTAAAGGCAGATTCCCTTTTTACATATTCCCTTTGACAAGATATAACTGTCATACTTAGTTGTAGCTACTAAGGTACACATCGTCAACCTACTTTTAATGCCTGGGTAATGACTGTTATCATTGTTAGGATAAACTGAATGCTTTATCCTTTTTACTAAAAGGAAATTGTTCCTTACATATATATGGTTTCTGGGGATTGACTTGCAGGTCCAAAGTATAAGAAAATAGCACTTGGAATGTATCCCAAATGCAACCTGAGGGAGACTCTCTGAGATAGCATCTGGAGTGAGATTTCATCCCTTTCCTTTTGTACGAAGTGATAAATCTTTTCTTGATAGATCAGGGATGAAACTTTTCAAGCTCACCAAAGACTGAGGATACTCTGGCAGCAAAAAATTATAGCTTACTGTAATTTGTTTTCCAGAATATTTGACTTACTTTACAAAAAATTCTTTAACTCTACTTCTCTTTCAAGTAAGGTACACTTATATACAGACACTTTCACTATACCAATATCTAGTGCCTAAGAATTTAAATAAAACAAATGAGCAAACCATGTAACATAATGATTATGATAAATCATACCTGTTACTAAATATAGGAAATAGTTCTCTTACTTTTTTCTCTGGAATAATGAACGAGTATAAGTAAATAAAAACAGTGATTACTCATCTGTGTTATCCACTGTCTTTGAAACCAAGAATGTGCCCGATCAGCCTTATTAATTTAAAGTTTCTGAAAATTGAAGATAAGCTATCTATATCTATAAACACTGGTGACTTACTAAAGAAAAGCCAATTATTTAGAAAGCCTGCATTCATGAACACTTTAAAAAGTATAGAAGTGCCCTAAAATAAATTCATTCATTCACTTAGTCAACAAGCATTTGAGAATAGAATACATGCCAGATATTAAAAAATAATGCAGAAAATTTATACAGTCAGTTAAATTTAAAATACAGACGAGCATTTCATTATTTCAGAGGTCCCTGACTGGACAATAGTTTATTGTGGCAACACTTCCTCCACTTCAGACTGTTGGCATTTGGATATACAGGTTTTCTAAAATATGTAACTCAACAGCCTGCTCAGTATCCAAACAGGGATTTCAGTTTCTGACATTTCCCTAACAATTACTTGACTCTTACTTCCTTGAATCATACATGTAGTCATGAAATGAAAGTTCAGAATGAAGTTTTGCCTCAGGAAGGTCTGGCAATAATTAAAAGAATATGCCTGGAATGTCTACTCAACAGATGCTTTTACTCACACGTATGTTATGAGAACCTTGAGAATAGAAAGGCAACTGGTGCTGTAGTCCCTGGACTAAATTGCCTGGCATCTGCTGTTCACATTATTCTGCTCTTCTGAATAAGTCTCATGACAATAAATCTAAAGTGATAAAGTGAGTATCAACACAGAGCTACCCCTAATCTTGGTTGAACTTCTTAAATTATTTATTAAAAAAATAAGCTGGATGAAAAATAAGAGGAATTCTCATTCCTGCTGTGACACTTGTATTGGAAAACATTTGAACTGTAAGCTCTTCCTAAAACTTGAATAAACTAGCAAGATCATACCCAGGCTTTTCATAAATGAAGATCATTTTTACAGACCAACAAATGGGAGTCCTGCTTTTCTGTATTTAGCGTATTCTCAGTACCTATGTATGGACTCTCCACTGACACTTTGTAATAATTCCATGGCCCTCTGTAGATTGAGGCTC
>NW_027861969.1:0-255 GCF_054177405.1 Leptonychotes weddellii
GTATCCACTTTATCTCTGTAGATCTGGGATAACAGTACTTCTCTCCCAAGTGTTCTTTTTTTTTTTTTTTCTGAAGATTTTATTTATTTATTTGAGAGAGAGAGAGGGAGAGCACAGCGGGAGAGGCAGAGGGAGAAGCAGACTCCCACTGAGCAGAGAGCCCGATGAGGGACTCCATCCCAGGACCCTGGGATCATGACCTGAGCCAAAGGCAGACGCTTAACTGACTGAGCCACCCAGGCGCCTGTCCCAAGT
>NW_027861970.1:0-255 GCF_054177405.1 Leptonychotes weddellii
CATTCACCATCTCTTTTTATTGTCCGAACAAAATAACGTACTCCCATGCTCTCACAGGACAAAGATATGGGGTATGTGGGAGGAGTTGCACATGCATACAGACAAGAACGTCACTTAGGAAATGTTCAAGGTGAATGTTGAGAGGTCACTAGCTACTGTCGCTCAGACGGGAACAGTATGTCTGTGTGCACCACATTCCAGTTACCATCTTGCAAACCATGCTGGGTGTTTTCCAGAGTCAGACAGCTGATGCAT
>NW_027861971.1:0-255 GCF_054177405.1 Leptonychotes weddellii
TTAGCCTGGTGATGGGTATTAAAGAGGGCACGTATTGAATGGAGCACTGGGTGTTATACGCAAACAATGAATCATGGAACACTACATCAAAAATTAATGATGTAATGTATGGTGATTAACAGAACATAATAAAATTTAAAAAAAATAGAAAGATGTACATTCATTTTGGTACATGGGATGAATTTTTTTAGCTGAGGACATTTATTTCTTTATTTATCTTATTTAATCCTAAGAACCACTCCATGATGTAGGTAA
>NW_027861972.1:0-255 GCF_054177405.1 Leptonychotes weddellii
CTGTGTATTATGTAAGACTGATGAATCACAGACCCGTACCCCTGAAACAAATAATACACTCTATGTTAATAATAGTAAGAAGAATAATAAAAGAACTACCCAGCTGAGTTCAGTCAACCCTCAGAATCATGGGAAAGAATAATAAATTTTTGCTTTAAATGAGCAAATTTTGGAGTTGTTTGTTGCACAATGATAACCAAAACAATTGGGTTCAGGACTATTTTACCTATAATAGTCATTACCACCATTTTTATT
>NW_027861973.1:0-255 GCF_054177405.1 Leptonychotes weddellii
TTATCCTTGCCAGTATTTAATGTTGTCACTATTTTTTATTTCAGTCATTCTGTAAGGTGTGTAGTGATAACTTAGTTAAATGTTCATTCCTTTGATGGCTCATGGTATTGATGTACACATATGCCATCTATATATCCACTTCAGTGAAATGTCTCTTCATATTACTTGCCCATTTTATAAATAGATTAGTGTTTGGTTTGGGGGTTTTTTAAATTTTTTTTAGTTTTACTGTTGAGTTTTAAGAGTTCTTTATAT
>NW_027861974.1:0-255 GCF_054177405.1 Leptonychotes weddellii
TCCTTTTGGGTTCCTTATTTGATTTACTTAATTATATATTAAGTACATTCTAACATTGCAAATATTACCATAAGTGGGTAAAAGTAAAATTGGTCTTCTGAAAATGTGTCCTGTGCTTTTAAGTTCCACAAATACAAAGTACATTCATTTTCATAGAAACTCAGTATCATTTCTAAACCAGAAGTGGTTTTTCTTGTGCTAACAATGATATAAGAAGGAAAAGTAAAGGAGTTTTTTTTCTGCTTAAAAATATAT
>NW_027861975.1:0-255 GCF_054177405.1 Leptonychotes weddellii
TGCTGAGCCCGCGGACCCAGGCTTCCAGGCCGCGCTGGCCTCCACATCCCACCGGAGCCTCTTCCATACCCGGGGCCCTTCTTTCTCCATCCTGTTGGGTCAGAAGGGCTGACGTGAGTGGGGAGCCATGTGTGGGGGACATGGATGATCGCGGGGGATGGCAGGTGAGCCCAAAGCCGGCGGGGACACGGATGATCGCAGGGAATGGCAGGTGAGCCGGAAGCCGGCGGGGACACGGATGATCGCTGGTGGGGG
>NW_027861976.1:0-255 GCF_054177405.1 Leptonychotes weddellii
CTTAGCAAACAGAGTAGGTCCATAATATCTGTGCATTCCCACTTTACTTTTTAGACTGGGAGCCTTTTAGATGTCACTGGAGTCTTTTACCTGTTTTCCAAGAAGCACTTCTTCCCTGCCCTTCTCTCTGCTGGACTGGGTCCTGCTGTGGCTCCCCTGTTCCCCACACCCCTGTTCTTGCTTCTCTAAAAGTGCTTTCTAAGCTGGCTTGCACAGTACATCTCCTCGAGGGCAAGGGCTGTGCCCTGTTTCTCT
>NW_027861977.1:0-255 GCF_054177405.1 Leptonychotes weddellii
TAATTCCCCATTATACTTAAATCCAGTATGGTCTAGCCTCTGTTTCCTCTTCCCACCTCACTTGTACCACTCCCTTGCTTTCTGCACTCTAGCCATAGAGGCCACTTTGAGTTTCTCAGATGTCCCCAAATCTTCCCTCTTAAGGCTAATTGCACATGCTCTTCCCTTTGCCTGAAAGTAACCCCCCCAACCTTTGGCTTTTAACCCTGTCTTGGCCTTCAGTTCTCAGTCCAAGCAACACTTCCCCAAGAAAGT
>NW_027861978.1:0-255 GCF_054177405.1 Leptonychotes weddellii
GGCGCCTGGGTGGCTCAGTTGGTTGAGCGACTGCCTTCGGCTCAGGTCATGGTCCCGGGGTCCTGGGATCGAGTCCCGCATCGGGCTCCCTGCTCTGCGGGGAGCCTGCTTCTCCCTCTCCCACTCCCCCTGCTTGTGTTCCCTCTCTCGCTGTGTCTCTCTCTGTCAAATAAATAAATAAAATCTTTAAAAAAAAAAAGACAGAGTTGTGTCTATTTCCTTTCAGTCCTATTATTTTTTTTTTTAAGATTTTTT
>NW_027861979.1:0-1897 GCF_054177405.1 Leptonychotes weddellii
TGGATGATGGGCATGAAGGAGGGCACTTGATGTAATGAGCACTGGGTGTTATGTGCAACTGATGAGTCACTAAATTCTATCCCTGAAACTAATAATATACTATATGCTAACTAAATTGAATTTAAATTAAAAATTAAAAAAATTTTTTTTACTTACTTGGTCAACTTGTGGCTTTTCATTGCTGTGAGAAATTCTCTAACAATCTCAGGACTCTGGTGCCTGCATGGTGTTTTTGATATATATTTTAATGTCTACCCAAAAAAAAAGAAAGAAAAAGTAAGCATAAGGCAAAAAAACCTGAATGAGAAAAAGGGAAGATAATGGCTATAATTTAGTATTCTAAAATTTTATTTCAAAAATCTTCTATAAAAGGGCACCTGTGTGGCTCAGTCAGTTGGAGCATCTGACTCTTTATTTCGGCTCAGGTCATGATCTCAAGGTCATGGGATCAAGCCCTGCATAGGGCTCCACGCTCAGCATGAAGTCGGCTTGTCCCTCTCCCTCCCCCGTTGCACCCCTCCCCCTATGTACCTGCCTGCTCTCTCTCTCAAATAAATAAATCTTAAAAAAATCTTCTATAAAACAAATGCCTTCAGGAGAGTCAATCTTCATATAATGGGAATTCCTCAAAAAGAAAACCAGTGGCTAGAATAGGAAGAATAATGAATGACTTTCTACAAGAAAGCTTTTCTGATCTTAAAAAAGAAAAAGGAAAAACTCAGGGCGCCTGGGTGGCTCAGTCGTTAAGCGTCTGCCTTCGGCTCAGGTCATGATCCCAGGGTCCTGGGATGGAGCCCCACATCGGGCTCCCTGCTCCGCGGGAAGCCTGCTTCTCCCTCTCCCCTCCCCCTGCTTGTGTCTCTGTCAAATAAATAAATAAAATCTTAAAAAAAAAAAAAAGAAAAAGGAAAAACTCAATGTGACAATTGTGTTATACTTCAGACAATTTTTTTAGTGATACATATATATGTATATATACATACATATATATAATGGACTCAGCCATCAAAAAGATGAAATCTTGCCTTTTGCAATGACATGGATGGAACTAGAGGGGTATTATGCTAAGCGAAATAAATCAATCAGAGAAAGATAATTATCATATGATCTTACTGATATGTAGAATTTAAGAAACAAAACAAAGGATCATAGGGGAAGAGAGGAAAAAATAAAACAAGACGAAACCAGAGAGGGAGACAAACCACAAGAGACTCTTAATCATAGGAAACAAATTGACGGTTGCTGGGGGAGAGGGGGGTGAAGGGATGGGGTAACTGGGTGATGGACATTAAGGAGGGCATGAGATGTAATGAGCACTGTCTATTATATGACTGATGAATCACAGACCTGTACCTCTGAAACCAATATTACATTATATGTTAATTATCTGAATTTAAATTAAAAAAGGAAATAAACACGGATTAAAATAAGTTTGAAAACTCAAAAAAATAAAATAAAATAGAAAATAAAAACAGGGAACCCAAAGAATAAAAGTCACCAGTCCATATGGATATAAGTAAATAAAAGCATGAGAAGGAACAAGTGTTTCTTATAGAAGAATTGTGTGTTAAATGTGGAAGGAATGAGGGAAATAAATCACCATTAGGGAATTGAACCATAGTAATAATTACTGCAGGAAAGACATACCAATGAATACTAAAATTAATACTAAAAGCTTTACTAGTGGGTATTTGCATGGCCTCAAAGCATTCTTCTCAAAATATTTATTAATTACTGTGATGGTTTTATTTCATTTTTTTTTAAAGATTTTATTTATTTATTTGACAGAAAGAGAGATAGCAAGAGCAGGAACACAAGCAGGGGGAGCAGGAGAGGGAGAAGCAGACTTCCTGCCGAGCAGGGAGCCCGATGTGGGACTCGATCCCAGGACCCTGGG
>NW_027861980.1:0-255 GCF_054177405.1 Leptonychotes weddellii
TCATGGAAGGCTGCAAATACATTAGGTACATAGTAGTCAGAGTGGAAAGACCTCTAACACAAGACGCAAGGTAAGTCCTCAGAAGGGTATTGCCTCAGGAGTAGCCACAGATTTTATCTGATCAGCAAACAAAGCTTAGAAGCTTCTTTTTTTTTTTTTAATTAATTAATTTATTTATTTTTTTATTCTTAAGTTAATCCCCATACATTACATCATTAGTTTTAGATGAAGTGTTCCATGATTCATTGTTTGTGC
>NW_027861981.1:0-255 GCF_054177405.1 Leptonychotes weddellii
AAGAAGTACAGGATTATATGAGAGAGCATAGCAGAGGGGCTCTATTTAGATAGAAAGGTCAGGGAGGGTCTTCCCAAGTAACAGATACTCAAGCTGAGATGTGAAAGATAAGTAAGAATCAGTCATACAACCAGTTAGGCTAAGGGTTCCAAGCCAAGAGAAAGCATGAAGGAAGGTCTTGAGGCTTGAGGTCTCATGGATTGTTCAAGTAGTTGAAGAAAAACCAGTGCACATGGTCCTTGGTAGAGTGGAGAG
>NW_027861982.1:0-255 GCF_054177405.1 Leptonychotes weddellii
CTTAAACTTCCTTCAGAGACCCTGATAAAACTGAACATTACCCACTTTACGATTTTTGCTACACTAGAGTGAACCGGGGTGAGCACAGACTCCTACACCTAGATGTCCCCGGTCATTAAAAAGTTCCAAAGTTGAATTTGGCTCAAAGGTCTATTGGGATCTCAGACATTCCTATTAGCGTGACAAGAAAATGTAGAGCTCTTTAGAGAAGGTAGAGAGCCTCAGAAAGCTGTTCAATACTTGCACGGTCCTACA
>NW_027861983.1:0-255 GCF_054177405.1 Leptonychotes weddellii
GTGCTCTCTCTCTCTCATTCTCTCTGTCTCAAATAAATAAATAAATAAAATCTTTAAAAAAAAAAAAATAAAATAAAAGGATGGATTGATATGAAATGGTATCTAAAATAGATTAAATGTAAAAAGCCAGTTGTTCAGTGTACTATATAATATTTACCCATTAATTAAGTATAGAACATACACATACACACTTTTATACACATATATATGCATATGTATGTTTTACACACACACGCATATCCATGTTTATGAGGG
>NW_027861984.1:0-255 GCF_054177405.1 Leptonychotes weddellii
TGTTTGTCATTTCGTTGACTTGTAAGAGTTCTTTGTATATTCTGGCTACCACACCTTTATCTGATACATGATTTGCAAATATCTTCTTCCATTAGGTAGGTTGTCTTTTTACTTTCTTGATAATGTTCTTTGATGCACAAAAGTTTTAAATTTTAATGAAGTCTATTCTAAACTATGAAGCTTATCTACTATTTTTTTTCTTTTGTTCCTTGTCATTTTGGTATCAAATCCGAGAATCCATTAACAAATCAAGGT
>NW_027861985.1:0-255 GCF_054177405.1 Leptonychotes weddellii
AGGAAAGAAAATTATCCTTACTCTGCAAAAGAAATAAATTATTCACTTTAAATAAATAACAAATTATGCATAAGGAAGTCTCTGAATCATCAATTACAAATCAGAAAAGGAAATAGGCAATAGGTGAAGATATCAGGTAGATGAGATAGTCCATAAGAAAGGTAACTGAAAGGGGCGCCTGGATGGCTCAGTCGTTAAGCATCTGCCTTCAGCTCAGGTCATGATCCCAGGGTCCTGGGATCGAGCCCCGCATCG
>NW_027861986.1:0-255 GCF_054177405.1 Leptonychotes weddellii
AGTAAGCATAAAAGAAGAAAAGCTTTAACCATCAAAGAAAAGCTCGAAATCAAAACGCTTTGAAAAAAATGGAAGAACCTGGGACACTGATTGTGCACCTGGCATAAAGGAGTCAGAGAATGGGGCGCCTGGGTGGCTCAGTCGTTGAGCGTCTGCCTTCGGCTCGGGTCATGATCCCAGGGTCCTGGGATCGAGCCCCATGTCCGGCTCCCTGCTCTGCGGGGAGCCTGCTTCTCCCTCTCCTACTCCCCCTGC
>NW_027861987.1:0-255 GCF_054177405.1 Leptonychotes weddellii
ACTCATCACCTAAGGCCTGTGGGGTGACCTTTACTGAGGGCTTTGGGGGGCTGGCAGGGTGTTCCTGCAGAAACACAAAACACTTTGGACTGAGGACCAGGCAAACCTGTCACCTGAGTCCTCTGGCCAGAGACAAGTTATCCAGCAGCCCCGCCCTCTGCTTTTCCTCATGTGGTGCCCACGGGACAGAACACGGTCACGCACAGTCAGCAGGTGTCGCCATGAAGAGGTAGACATGAACTGGATGGTGAGGCA
>NW_027861988.1:0-255 GCF_054177405.1 Leptonychotes weddellii
GGGAGGGTTTCCGGGAGCTGGCCATCTCTCAGCAGCGCCCCCTCGACTTTGTTCATTTCCATGTGGATATGTGGCTGAGCCGATGCCTTGGGGAGCAGGTGTCGCCCAGATTAATCTTTTAAAACTCCTGGTGATTCATTTTTAAAGATCTCAAATATATAAAGAGTAATCCTTGCAAAACAATTTAGCATTATCTTGGCAGGTTGAATCTGTACAGACCCCACAACCCAACAATTGTACTCCTGTACTCTAACA
>NW_027861989.1:0-255 GCF_054177405.1 Leptonychotes weddellii
TAGCCTGGTGATGGGTATTAAAGAGGGCACGTTCTGCATGGAGCACTGGGTGTTATGCACAAACAATGAATCATGGAACACTACATCAAAAACTAATGATGTAATGCATGGTGATTAACATAACAATAAAAAATTTTTTTAAAAGCTACAGCAAAAAACTGGGAACCCCAAATTTTGTCTACAATAGAATACTATCATACAGGGGCGCCTGGGTGGCACAGTTGGTTAAGCATCTGCCTTTGGCTCAGGTCATGA
>NW_027861990.1:0-1897 GCF_054177405.1 Leptonychotes weddellii
ATGGGCTGCAAGGTTGTTTCAACATCCACAAATCAATCAATGTGATACAATACATCAATAAAAGAAAATAAATAGTTGATATATTATTGTTGGAAAGTTTAAGAATCAATTATGTAGAGCAGTGGTTTTCAAAATGTGGTCTCCACACTAGCAACCTTAAAATCAACCTGGTAACTCATTACAAATGAAATTCTCAGGCCTCATAAGCCCAACAATCTACATTTGAATAAACCCCCATAAGTGATACTGGTGCATGATAAATTTTGAGAATCACTGATATAGGTAGAGAATCCTGTGAGAATATGTAAATCAACTAGCTCATCAATTACTAACCCACAGAAAATCTCAAAATACTAGTGACTGAATATTGTGATTTTCATCTATTAAGAACACATGCTTTACAGATAGATGATGTATGTGCAAGGCTTCAAACAGGATGTTCCCATTTATTTTCATCACAATTTCACAAGAAGAAATATGGTATTTGTAGTTCAAATGAAAATATCTTTTCCCTGCTATCATGGAGATACATGGGACAAGGTTTTTTGGTTTTTTTTGTTTAAACTAATTGCTAAGAAAATAAGTTTTAAAAATGGGGCATTTAGGCCCATTTTATTATACAATTCCCCACAATATTTTTTAAAGAACATCTTGTAATTCATTTATAAAAAGAAGCAATTTATTCATTTCCCCTGCTGGGGTCAGCTTAAAAAAAAATTAACATTAGCATTAACATTTGGTTTTGTGACTCAGTGTTCTTATCCTTTTGTCTATAAGGCAGTGGTGAACATTCTGAAACAGTATAATCAACCTAATTTAGTTGACCATAAGGTCTTCCTGCTGAGAGAATCTGGAGTGGAAATACTACTGTGAAATTTCCCTTTACTGTTATAGACAATTTTCAACATCTAAGTTCCTTTCCTATGTGTGATGTGGGATACAGAACCCATTATTTATCATATTCACAAGATCCTTCTGAGAAGACCAGTAACTATAGAAATGTTGGCAGCCAGGAGTGCCTGGGTGGCTCAGTGGTTGAGTGTCCAACTCTTGGTTTTGGCTCAGAGCATGATCTCAAGGTCATGATCTCAGGGTCGTGAGATGGAGCCCTGCATCAGGCTCCCTGCTCAGTGGGGAGTCTGCTTGAGATTCTCTCTCCTTCTCCCTCTGCCCCTCCAACCCCCTCTCTAAAATTAAAAAAAAAGAAAGAAAGAAATGGAACATTGAAAAGTCAAAGAACTAATCCCAAGGAAAATGGGCCATATATATTGGATTCACTTTGCTTTATTGTAAAATACCAAGACAATCAGATTCTTCAAAGTGATGAAATTCATGTCTCTTTTTCTCTTCCTTTCCTTAGATCACACATCTAGTTCCATCTTTCCTTGGTATAAGGAATACCAAGGATATTCCTATATATCCTTATATATACCAAGATAAGACTGATGAGGCACCTATATTTTTTCACGCTTACTCAATTTATCTGTTTGATCCCATTCCCACCTTCTATTGACTCTTACCTTTGATTATTTGGGCCTGATCTAAATTGTCACTGAGGTTTGGAGTACTAAGATGCCAGTCCCTCTATCTCATACTCCAAGTAGAGACATGTTATATCTCTCCTCCACCAGATCTAGACACTTAAACAACCTTGTCAACAACTTGATTTCAGACTTTCAGCCTCCAGAACTGTGAGAGAAAAAAATATCTGTTATTTTAAGCTACCCAGTTTATTGTACTTGTTATTGTAGCCCTAGGAAACTTATACAACATCCAAAACATTCTCTAATTCTATCTCCCACTCCAAACAAGCCAGTTGCTCTCCATAATCCCAGTGTATGTTACCACAATCCATTCAATTATCTTTACTAAACACAATGAGAATCATCCTTGATGT
>NW_027861991.1:0-255 GCF_054177405.1 Leptonychotes weddellii
CATATACAGGGCAGCTAAAGCCAAGGGGATGGACGAGATCACTGAAGGAGAGAATATACTGAAAAGAAATTCTACAACCACACCATTAGGAGCTCCAACAATTACAGCATGGGTGGAAGATTAGGAGATAATCAGAAAATGAGAAGTTAGGAGCAAGCTAAAAATGAGTGTTACAGAGACCAAGAGATGAATAATAAGTTAGAGACTAGTCTTTCACATAAGACAGATGGATGTCAGTGATGCCTTAACACAAGC
>NW_027861992.1:0-255 GCF_054177405.1 Leptonychotes weddellii
GGGAGGAGGGTCAGAGGGAGAAGCAGACTCCCTGCTGAGCAGGGAGCCCGATGTGGGACTCGATCCCGGGACTCCAGGATCATGACCTGAGCCGAAGGCAGTCGCTTAACCACCTGAGCCACCCAAGCACCCTTCTCTTTCATTTTTAAGGGCCCGTGTGATTATGTTGGGTCCATGCAGATAAAACAAGGTAGTCTCCCTATCTTAAGGTCCGTGACCTTAATTCCATCTTCCAAGTTATTTTTGCCATGTTGT
>NW_027861993.1:0-255 GCF_054177405.1 Leptonychotes weddellii
CAAAGAAAAGCAATTTGATCATGTAGGTTTTTTTTTTCTCCTTGACTACATTAAACGCTATTTATTGTCTACTAACATTTGTTAATATTAAAAGGAAAGGATTCTGATTCATGAAACCTACAGTCTAATAAATTGCTATTCTGGAAAATAAGCAATATAAGAAAATTTCTCAGATAAAAACATGGTGTGAAAAGTACATTGTTTATGTGCCACTGCAGGGGGAGGAAGCTATTTGAAGTCATACACGAGTAAACT
>NW_027861994.1:0-255 GCF_054177405.1 Leptonychotes weddellii
GAAGAGTCATGAGGATGCATTGGATTAATAATTGTAACTCTTCATATTCACAGAATGCCTCAATTAAAGAGTGCTTCTTCATATGTACATGGCCTCATTGATTTTTCATTTATATAAGGAAGAAAGTAACATCTGTAATGAAGCTTTTTTACATGCATCCTTTCATCTGTTATAAAAGAATACCACCAATGTTTAAAAGGTGAAGTCCAGTATTTCTTGGCTAAGAAGCAGGACAGCTCAGATAGTACCCATTTC
>NW_027861995.1:0-255 GCF_054177405.1 Leptonychotes weddellii
CAAGTCCAGCATTCCTTGTTGTTTTTCTGTCTGGATGATCTATCTATTGTTGAAAGTGGGGAATTGACATCCCCTACTATTATTTTGTTGTTGTTTTTCTCCCCTCTAATCTGTTAGTTTATGTTTCATGTGTTTAGATGCTCCTGTGTTGGGTGCATATGTATTAAGTACTGTTATATCTTCTTGATTAATTGACTCCGTTACCATTATATAATACCTTCTTTGTCTCTTGTTACATTTTTGGTGTAAAGTCTA
>NW_027861996.1:0-255 GCF_054177405.1 Leptonychotes weddellii
CCACTCTGGAAAACAGTATGGAGGTTCCTCAAAAAGTTGAAAATAGAGCTACCATCTGATCCAACAATTGCACTACTGGGTATTTACCCCAAAGATACAAAAGTAGGGATCTGAAAGGGTATGTGCACCCCGATTTTATAGCACCATACATAGTTTTTTAAGGAACACACCAAGGACATACATTGTAGTTTTAGAATAATGTCATGTGTTAATTGTCCACAGGGTGGCAGATGGATGATGCCAATTTGGTCCCTT
>NW_027861997.1:0-255 GCF_054177405.1 Leptonychotes weddellii
AAAAAAAAAAAAAATAGAAAATGGAAATAAGAAAAATGAAAATTACTGATGGGGGCGCTTGGGTGGCTCAGTTGGTTAAGCGACTGCCTTCGGCTCAGGTCATGATCCTGGAGTCCCGGGATTGAGTCCCGCATCGGGCTCCCTGCTTGGTGGGGAGCCTGCATCTCCCTCTGACCCTCCCCCCTCTCATGTGCTCTCTGTCTCTCTCATTCTCTCTGTCTCAAATAAATAAATAAAATCTTAAAAAAAAAAAAA
>NW_027861998.1:0-255 GCF_054177405.1 Leptonychotes weddellii
TAGCTAGGTGATGGGTATTAAGGAGGGCACATATTGCATGAAGCACTGGGTGTTATACACAAACAATGAATCATGGAACACTACATCAAAAACTAATGATGTATGGTGACTAACATAACATAATAATATAAAATTTAAAAAAAGGAAAAGAAAATTTTGGCATGACATGGGAGTCTTTTTGGACACACAGAACACATATTTTTACATATTTTACATCCCTGAGACTCTTTAATTGCAAAATTCTATGGCATGTAA
>NW_027861999.1:0-255 GCF_054177405.1 Leptonychotes weddellii
TTCAGGCGCCTGGGTGGCTCAGTCGGTTAAGCGACTGCCTTCGGCTCAGGTCATGCTCCCAGGGTCCTGGGATCGAGTCCCACATCGGGCTCCCGGCTCAGCAGGGAGCCTGCTTCTCCCTCTGACCCTCTCCTCTCTCATGCTGTTTCTCTCTCGCTCGCTCTCTAATAAATAAATAAAATCTTTGAAAAAAAAAAAAAGAAAGTTTATCTTAAAAAAAATAAAATAAAAAAAATAAAACAGCAATGGTTCTCA
>NW_027862000.1:0-1897 GCF_054177405.1 Leptonychotes weddellii
CATCCTGCTGACAAAATTGCCAAACACAGACAGAATTTCTAGGACAAAGGATTTGGGGTCAGACCACTCTCTGGGTTGGACACAGCTCTAGTCCCTGCAACTCTGTCCAGCACGTTCAGGATGGAAACGTTATTCATTCAGTGCCCAATGACTACAGCAATGGATTTTACTACCCAAAGCCTACTGGACACAGAAGTTTCTGTCAAATATCCCAAAGCTGAGGGGGGGAGAAGTGGAGATAAGGGGGAGTGTGTCCCTGAGGTCACATGCCCTGTGGCCCTGGGTTGGGACAGAAGACTTTCCGTCAGAGTGCAGCCTGGCTGGAAGTGTCACTGGGCAGTGACTGAAAGAGTGACAGCCCAGCCCTGAGAGCACAGGGAACATGTGTCACCTGCCCTCAAGGGTTTTGTGTTCTGAGGCCGTGGTCCCAGAAACAATCTAGTGAACAGCCTCAGCCACTGACTGGATCCCACAGATGGTCGGGGGCTGAGCTGCCCATGGGGACAGGGACTCCCCTCTGGGATTCCTGAGCTTCAGCCTCATCCCAGGAGAGCAGATGTTCAGTGCCCATCCTGGCTGCCCTGGGGACAGGACCCCAGTCACACTAGATGTCTCCAGTTTTCCTATTGGGGAGAATTCTGCCTTCTGGACATTGTGACCCTCAGGATGGCTGGGTGAGCACAGGTTGACTCGAACTTCTGGAAGGACAGAGAAGCCTGGAATCCGCAGAGTCCCAGACACACTATTCACTCAGAGGGAGGAGGGGTGTGTGTGTGTGTGTGTGTGTGTGTGTGTCCAAAACTGAGGCTACCTGACCCCTGTCCCTCTTCTGACTTTGAAATACCCTGAGGGATGTTTCTCCATGGGGATTCTGTTTATATACTTACTGCATCCTGACCCTGCATTTAGAGGTAAGGATCTCAAAGATTTTTACTGGAAAAGGACTTATTTAGGCCAGGAGGGCTCGTGTGAGAGCAAATCTGTTCACCATTCACTGAATCAGGAGTCCAGGTCTTGTTGAGTGACAAGAAATGTTTCAATTTTTTATCTCTCCAGACACAAGACCTTACAACTGTGTGGTTTTCAGGTGTCTGGAAGCACAGGGTGGGGCGGGAGCATGCAGCCCCCTCCTTCTTGCCCAGACATCCCAGCCAGAACCACAGTCCCCCGTGTCCCCAGGGGTCTACCAGGGAGTGAGAACAAGATATTGCTGATGGTTTTGTGCGTGTGTGAATAAACACTACAGCCCTGGGCTTTAAATATCATAGAAAACCGGTTCTTGGTGAATCCTCTCCAGGGCATTGGAGCATAAGAAAAATAATGACATATCTTAAAATATGTAGGCCATCTTTTGTCTCTGGAGTCCTCTAAGACTCCCCATGGCATCAGTTAATTCTGAAGGGGATAAACATCAATAGACTCATGTGCAAATACCTAAAGGTAGATAAATACATCCTTTTCAGGAAATGTAATAACTTTATTTTCATATTAAAGAGAATGACTGGGGGAGGCGTGGGGGGCAATGTGGGTTGAGTGTCTGACTATTGGTTTGGCTCTGCTCCTAATCTCAGGGTCCTGAGAGGCACCCGGGTGTCTCAGGAACTTAAACCTCTGCCTTCAGCTCAGGTCATGATCTCAGGGTCCTGAGCTCTAGCCCCGCATAGAGTTCCACACTGAGTGCAGAGTCTGCTTAAGACTCTCTCTACCCCTCTGCTTCTCCTTGCTGTGCCCTCTCATTCAAATAAATAAAGAAACCTCTAAAATAAATAAAGAGACTGACTGAGAGTGTTGAGAACAGAAAAATGGAGCCTGGGTCAGAGAGCAGGAAGGAGAATGTAGGGGGTTGCATGCTCCTATATTTTCTGGTCATTGTCCTGCCTAGCCATGGACCCTGGAG
>NW_027862001.1:0-255 GCF_054177405.1 Leptonychotes weddellii
GATGTAATAATAATGCATCTGACACCAACAGCTTGTATACTTTGTTCATGGTGGCAAAAAAAAACAGAAACAAAAAACAGCAAGATCCTACTTATTAGACACCTAAATAGCTGAATTTTTTGGTTGTAATTGTTTTGATGTTATCTCCTTTCTCTAAAAGTCAAATAGATATCAAAGTCTTTTAAAATGCCAGGATGTGTACTGTGGTCGCCACGGGTATCCCAATTTTCTCTGTGTTATTTTACAATGAAAATA
>NW_027862002.1:0-255 GCF_054177405.1 Leptonychotes weddellii
ACATCACCATATTTTTTGATGCCACCACAGTAGTATGAAGGTACTATTAGCCTGACTGTGGTGTCACCTAGCACAAGACACCAAATTTCTGGGCTAGGATGAGGGCAGTAAGAATAGGGCCAATGGCCCGGGAGCTTTGAAAGACCTGCTGAAGGACGAATCAACACTAGTGACTGATTGCAACTATCGAAGGAAAGACATAAAAAATCAGGATGTCTAAGATTTCCACCCTGGGCCACAGGGGAAAATGAGAAC
>NW_027862003.1:0-255 GCF_054177405.1 Leptonychotes weddellii
GCTCTCTTTCTCTCAAATAAAATCTTAAAGAATGTTTTTTTAAAATTTCAATTCAATTAATATATAGCGTATTATCAGTTTCAGAGGTAGAGTTCAGTGATTCATCAGTCTTATATAATACCCAGTGCTCATTACATCATGTGTCCTCCTTAATGTCCATCACCCCATAATCCTATTCCCCCACCCCCGCCCCCTCCAGTTTCAGAGGTAGAGTTCAGTGATTCATCAGTCTTATATAATACCCAGTGCTCATTA
>NW_027862004.1:0-255 GCF_054177405.1 Leptonychotes weddellii
CTCCCATCTCCCTGGTCTCCGGCTCCACTCCGTGCTCACCCAGCCTGGGACCGAGTGTTTCTATCTCTGGCACACGACCCCGTGTGGAGTCTCCAAACCCAGCGGATTCCTGCAGTGCGCTCCCCCGCTGCTCCTCCTGGGGGAGGAAGGGGAGTCTCCTGGATCTGCTGCTTGTTGGGTCCCCACTCGAAGAGCAGTGACCCGACTCTGCTGGGGATCACAACTTGTGGCAACCCCTAGCTGAGAGCCCTCTCC
>NW_027862005.1:0-255 GCF_054177405.1 Leptonychotes weddellii
GGGAAACACCTGAATGTTCCTTAACGGATGAGCGGATAAACAAAATGTGGTAGATGTACGTATAATGGAATATTCGGCCGTGAAAGGAATGAAATTCTGAGACATGCTCCAAAGTGGGTGAATCTTGAAGGTATTAAGTTAAGGGAAATAAGCCAGCCACAAAAGGCCAAATTGTGTATAATTCCACTTACATGAAATACCTATAATAGGCAAATTCATAAAGACAGAAAGTAGCATGCAGGGTCCCAGGAGCCC
>NW_027862006.1:0-255 GCF_054177405.1 Leptonychotes weddellii
CCCCTGTTCATGCTCTCTCTGTATTTCTGTGTCTCAAATGAATAAGTAAAATCTTAAAAAAAAAAAAAATTTGATTCCTTTTGAGGCGGGGGCAGGCATTTAGGTGGGGGAAGGCATTTAGAGAGACAGTACAGAAGCCTCAGAAGGATCTAGTGTATGGATCTTCATGCTTTTCTTTCTTTAGCACCCTTGATTTTCTTCTCAGTACCCCCTTGGTATACTGCTGTCTGTGGTGTAGCCTTTCAGCTTCTTAGC
>NW_027862007.1:0-255 GCF_054177405.1 Leptonychotes weddellii
TAAAAAAAAATCTCCTAATTTGTGAGGTGCTTGTGATGTTATAGACAGGATCTATTTATAAAGAGAGTTTGCCAAGCAAATTAACACTGTAATCAAGATTTCAGTAAAAAAGCTTAAATGAGGGCGCCTGGGTGGCTCAGTTGGTTAAGCGACTGCCTTCGGCTCAGGTCATGATCCCAGGGTCCTGGGATCGAGTCCCGCATCGGGCTCCCGGCTCAGCGGGAAGCCTGCTTCTCCCTCTCCCACTCCCCCTGC
>NW_027862008.1:0-255 GCF_054177405.1 Leptonychotes weddellii
TGGTGGTGGGTATTGAGGAGGGCACGTTCTGCATGGAGCACTGGGTGTTGTGCACGAACAATGAATCATGGAACACTTCATCTAGAACTAATGATGTAATGTATGGGGATTAACATAAGAATAAAAAAAAAAAAAGGAGGGGGAAAATTAGAAACCTCTGACCGGAGAAGTTGGTTGTAAAAGAATTAACAGACATCACTTAAGGATGTCAGACGAAGAGAGACTTTAGTTAACGCAAGAAAGTTGTGGTAATTG
>NW_027862009.1:0-255 GCF_054177405.1 Leptonychotes weddellii
CACACTGCGTGCCATACCAGCCCAGCACAGTCTAGGTCCAGCAGAAACCAGCAGGACAGACAAGAGCCCCTCTGGACGGCAATTTCGGAATGTGAATTAAAGTCCCCAATCGATTAATACCTATGCCCAGACAAGAGCCCCTCTGGACGGCAATTTCGGAATGTGAATTAAAGTCCCCAATCGATTAATACCTATGCCCTGACCCAACTCAGAAAAGCTGTGCCGTATCTGTACCGTGCACCCAAATTTATGTTT
>NW_027862010.1:0-255 GCF_054177405.1 Leptonychotes weddellii
GGGTCATGAGATTGAGCCCCACATTGGGCTCAGCAGGAGTCTGCTTGTCCCACTCCCTCCCCCCTTGCATGCTCGCTCTCTCTCTCTCTCTAAAATAAAAAAATAAAATCTTTTTTTTTTAAAAAAGAAATGATGCTGGAACTAGTGGACATCCACATGCAAAAAAGACAAAAGAGAAGAAGAGAAGAGAAGAGAGAGAAGAGACGAGAAGAGAAGAGAAGAGAAGAGAAGAGAGAGAAGAGAAGAGAAGAGGGA
>NW_027862011.1:0-1896 GCF_054177405.1 Leptonychotes weddellii
GATGTGTAAATAACCATGTTCACTACAGATTGCCCTCAGTGCTTCATGGGCAATAAGCAGGGATCTCATCTGGAGGGGGAGGCTACCTGATGCATTAGCATGGGGCTCAGAGAAGCCCCAGTTGATAGGCCACATCTGAAGTCAGACTTGCCGGACAAGCAGATCTAAGGTGGAAGTCTGTTCTGTCCTGGAGCAGAACAGTGGTCTTTGCAGTCAGAACACGTGAGAAAGGGGGAGAGTAGTTCAAGCAGCTGTAAGAGAGGGGATCTGAGGCCAGATCAGCTCACCATGTTCAAGCAAATATTTATTTCCCATTTGTACTTGAGTGAAAATACAAAGCCAGTCCAAAAAAGGGGACATATTTGAATTTGTTATCACTTTGGACATAAGAATAGAGCATATACAGTGGGTGGTATGAAAATAAGGCTGGAGATGATAGAGAATGGCGTACACTAGCTAATCCAGATGTCAGGGTAAGACCGAGCCTGCAGACGAAGGGTCTAAGGGGCTCACTCTGCAGGTAATGGATTAGTATGCTTTTTCCAAGATTTATTTTTCTAATTTGTAAAATGGATTTAATAATGTCATAGGTAATACAGCTGCAAAAATATGGCAATTTCCTGTTACATGCTTGGGAAAACAGGGATGGCTAATGAAGGGAAGCCATATTGCTATTTTCCAGAGCGATGTCAAGCAACTAAGGCTATTACGAAGCCGTAGGATATTAGAGGTGAAGGTTAGCTTAGAAATCAAGTCCGACCTCCATCCAAAGACAGAATTCCTTCCACAACTCTCCAAAAAGAAACTGTCTTCCTAGCCTTTCAATAGGTCAGAGATGGGACATTGGCTGCCACATAAAGTCATCCATTTCATGTTCAGACACACCTGATTCTCAGAAAGTTCTTCCTCCTGTTGACTCACAGGCACCCTCATGGTTGGTTCTGCTGCTGCCCGTGGGAGCCTTACATCAGACACGGCTTCTGCTTAGGCGTCCCCCATAGGTAGTGCCGTACTGGTCATTTATCAGTGGCCTCCAGGATTGTTACTGCTCAGTACCCTGTTCTGATTAGTGTTTGTTCCTTGTGAAGTATTTTGAATATCACTTCTGGTGATAGAAGTGGAGTCCTGACTTCTCATAATAATGGGTGACAACAGGATAGCTCCATCAGCTATCTGGGCCTCTGGGAGCCCCATCTATGAAATAGGAAGAATCATTGCACCAACTTGATAAGGCTGTTTGAGGATAATATAGAATACAGCACTTAAAGGCTTATCCTGGTTTCTCACATGTTGCGTTAAGTGAAATCTACCATCATTTAGTACATCACAATGGTTCAATTACAGTTGAAACAACTATTCCTCCTTTAATACTCTCAGTTTAACATCAGTTTCTCACCATCTAGCCCTTCCTACCACTGGACACTTCCTAATCATTTGATCAATGTTTTCTGACAATTGAACAACCACTGTGTGCAGACTACTGGACTCGGAGTTTTATCTACCTCATATCACTAAACCCTCACAGCAACTCTATAGAAACTGTTATTGTCCTCGAGATACAGAATCAGGGATCTCAGTCTCAGAAGGGTATTTCTCTTTTATTTATTTTTTATTTATTTTTTTATTTTTTTATTCTTATGTTAATCCCCATATATTACATCATTAGTTCTAGATGAAGTGTTCCATGATTCATTGTCTGTGCATAACACCCAGTGCTCCATGCAGAACGTGCCCTCCTCAATACCCACCACCAGGCCAACCCATCCTCCCACCCCCCTCCCCTCTAGAACCCTCAGTTTGTTTTTCAGAGTCCATCGTCTCTCATGGTTCGTCCACCCCTCCGATTTCCCCCGCTTCATTCTTCCCCTCCCGCTACCTTCTTCTTCTTCTTTTTTT
>NW_027862012.1:0-255 GCF_054177405.1 Leptonychotes weddellii
GGATGGGTTAGCCTGGTGATGGGTATTAAAGAGGGCACGTTCTGCATGGAGCACTCGGTGTTATGCACAAACAATGAAACATGGAACACTACATCAAAAACTAATGATGTAATGTATGGTGATTAACATAACAATACAAAAATTAAAAAAAAAAGAAAAAAATACACATGCAGGTGCACCTGGGTGGCTCAGCTGGTTAAGTGTCTGACTCTTGATTTCAGCTCAGTTCATGATCTCAGGGTCGTGAGATTGCTC
>NW_027862013.1:0-255 GCF_054177405.1 Leptonychotes weddellii
CCCCTTTTTCTCCTTCCCCCTCCACTCCTCCCCTGCTTGTGCGTACTCTCTCTAACAAATAAATAAATAAATAAATAAAATCTTTTTTAAAAATGAGAAAATCCTACCATTTGCGACAACATGATGGACCTTGAGGGCATTATGCTAAGTGAAATAAGTCAGACAGAGAAACAGAAATACTCTATGATCTCACTTATATATGGAATCTGGGGAAAAGATCAAACTCATAGAAAATGAGATCAAACTTGTGGGTGT
>NW_027862014.1:0-255 GCF_054177405.1 Leptonychotes weddellii
TAGTTGTTGTGTGAAATGCTTTCTTCATTTAAAAATATGATATGGAAATCTTTCCATTTCATTTTAGATAGATATTTAACCAGCTCCCAATTGGTGGACATTTAGTATGTTGAAATAGCTCACTATTATAAACAAGTCTCAAGTGAATGTGCATTGAATTAGTCAGAGTTCTCCAGAGAAACAGAACCAATGAAATATGCATATAGACAAAGTTTTATTTTAAGGAATTGGCTCATGTGATTATGGAGGCTGGCA
>NW_027862015.1:0-255 GCF_054177405.1 Leptonychotes weddellii
AGGTGTGCGGGGAGGGGCAGTGCTCTGTGGTCCCATCTCTGGGGCTCGGTCTTTTAGGGAGCCCGTGCTTCCGGACCTCCAGCTTCACAAGGGCTTCTCATTGGTTTCCTCCCCCTTTTGGTGGGACAGGATGGGTTGAATAGGCTGGAGTTGTGTATCTCCCTTCCCCAGCTCAGTCGGTCTTTGATGATAGCCCAGGAGGTTACGCTCTGGTTAACTGGTTTCCCCAGAGGGCAGACTTGGTGAAGAACAGAG
>NW_027862016.1:0-255 GCF_054177405.1 Leptonychotes weddellii
CCACATGATGGTGGCTCGGCCCAAGGTGGTGGATGCACAGATGGGTAGGCGGATGCGGAGAGTGAGTGGACTGGGCCACGCAACTGGTCTGACGTGGGAGGAAGGACAAAGAAGGAAGGAAGTGTCACCCTTAGACTTCTGGCTCGGGTCACTGGCTGGAGAGTGAGGCCATTGACTGAAGAAAGGAAGACTAAATGGGAACAGGTTAGGGGATCAAGAGTTACCCTTTGCCACTTGATTTCGAGAATGCCAGCA
>NW_027862017.1:0-255 GCF_054177405.1 Leptonychotes weddellii
GAGAGTGTATCCGTGTAACAAGGCAGGACTGTTAGGGAGAGAGCCTCCCAGTAAGGGTCCTTCAGCCCTGCCACCGAGCGCATTGTGGCTGTCCTCTTCTAGAATCATCCTCAGACGTTTTTGGAGACAAGCACGTGCTCGTCCGTTCTGGACCATACATCGTTTGTCCCTGTGGTGTTAAGTGGGTTTGTCACTTGACCACCTCGAATATTCTTGGCTTGCAAGATTGATCTGTTTGATCAGTCAGGCTCCCAG
>NW_027862018.1:0-255 GCF_054177405.1 Leptonychotes weddellii
TTTTTCTATAGTCTCTATAGAAAGAAATAAACAAAACAACAGTATGTTAGAATGCGTCCTCTTATCCCTATTCATGGAAAATCTGTCCTATAACTTGGTCTCATTTGACAACAGAGATCCTGAGACCATAGATTTGATGGTCCAGGATATATCTCTGACACAGATAAACTTATTTTCTGAATAATAATAATAATAATAATAATAATAACAATAATAATAATAATAATACATAACTCAATCTAAAAAATACTATTA
>NW_027862019.1:0-255 GCF_054177405.1 Leptonychotes weddellii
GTGAGGTCACCATCGGGGGCCTGGAGCCGGGGCGCAAGTACAAGATGCACCTGTACGGCCTGCACAGGGGACAGCGCGACGGCCCCGTGTCCACCGTGGGCGTGACCGGTGAGTGGGGGCGGGGGCCCTGTCCCCAAGGTCTCCTTCCATTTTCTCTTGCTTTCCCCTTTGGATCTCAGCCCTCCTCACAGATGGTCCTTTAGATCCGTCTCCTTTCCCATACGGCACTAATGATCCTGCCTCATCCTTTAGTTG
>NW_027862020.1:0-255 GCF_054177405.1 Leptonychotes weddellii
TTAAAAAAAAAAAAACCTTGGCACTTTATATCTTGGTCAGTAGGAAAACAGACTTCTACATGTAAGATACTGTGTAGTTTCCCATTAAATATCTCTTTAAGATACCGAAGAGATTGAGAAGAAACCCAGTAATGGCAAGAGATTGAGAAGAAACCCAGAGTAATGGCAAAATCATTAGGTAATCCCAGAATGGAGTCTCCAGTCAGAAGAAAACCTATTTCTAACTCTGATAGTAAATTTAATCTATTAACCTAC
>NW_027862021.1:0-255 GCF_054177405.1 Leptonychotes weddellii
GACCCTAAATAGGTTAAACACAAATAGAACTAAACTGAGATACATTATAATTAAACTCAAAAGTGAAAAACAAAGAATAATTTGGAAAGCAGCAAGAGAAAAAAGAGAAGCTATATAAAGGAACCCTCATTCAGACTTCAGTAAATTTGTCAATAGAAACTTATCAAGCCAGGAGAGAAGGAGTTATATAATCAAAATAGTGAAAGAAAAAAACTTGTCAACCAAGAATCCTATACCTACCCAAACAAACTGAAT
>NW_027862022.1:0-1896 GCF_054177405.1 Leptonychotes weddellii
CACTTCCTAGGAAAATTACTTCTGAAACTTGGTTGGTAGGTTCCTTGATGTATATGCTCGGAACACCCTGTGATTTTGGTTTAGAGCAATTATCACAGCTTCTTGTTTTATATGTATTTGTCTACTTACTATTTACAAATGTCTGTCACTTGCCTTAGGTGATAAACTCCATGAAGGCAGAAGCCATGGGGGTTTTATACTTCATAGTTTCCCACTTTCTAGGACAGTATGCATATTAGGCACTTGCAGATTTGTTGATTGGAGAATTTGTGAGCATTCCAGTTGTTTGTGGTTAGTACTTCCATCAGATAAGGAACATTTCTTGAAGAAAAATCACTGATACTCCCCATTATATTCTATTTTTAACATTACTGCATTCAGGTCTTCCTGCCCATTCCCTACCTCCCCCACATTTCTTTTAGGAGGAAGTGGCAAGTTAAGCAGAACTTACTCAAATGAGTGAGTTCACAAGAAAACTGCTGTGGTTTCATATGTCAGTGACAATTAAAATTCTGTCATTTAAGCTAAATGGATCCCAGGACTCTCTAGAAACATGATCTCAAAGACATTTCAAAATTGCAACCTGTAGAGTCCGCAACTGATTTTTTTAAGGGAATAAGGAAAAATCACAAGTGGCAGCAAAAAAGAATAGTTTAACAATGATAATGGAATAGGAAAAACACAAGGGTTGAGAAGTATGTAATGCTAAAACAGCCTTTCCTGCCACTAGTAAAAATCTTAAATGGCTTAGTGTCTAAGCTCAGAGAGCAGAGGTTTATACAATGCTATTGATATAAAAGTTATCCGCATACTTAATTGGCCTTAGGTGAAAGCACATGTAATAAATCTAGTGGTCATGGTGTGGTAATAAGCAATGGCTTTTAAACATTTCAGTTCTCCTATGTAAAGATGAAAATTGAATCAAAATGTTCAGATAAGTAAGAATGTTCCCTTATTTGTTTCTTTATCAAGGCAAGCTGTTTTAACTGCACACTTGATAATATTTTCCACCAAACTGTTAACATGCAATTAAAATACAATTTTGTATATTTATGGTAATACATTTCTTTTACATGTAGAAGTTTACTTTAATAGTTTAATTTAACCAAGATATAGTTGATTATAAAGGGAAATATATAAATATATGAGCAAAATTTGATTGAAATACAACACAAAAATAATTTATTTAAAAAAAATGTTCATCACTGGGGTGCCTGGGTGGCTCATTTGGTTAAGTGTCTGCCTTCAGCTCAGGTCATGATCCCAGGGTCCTGGGATGGAATCCCGCATTGGGCTCTCTGCTCAGCGGGGAGCCTGCTTCTCCCTCTGCCTGCCCTCTGCCTACTTGTGCTCTCTCTCTCTCTCTCTGTCAAATAAATAAATAAAATCTTTTAAAAAAGATAAAAATAAAAAATAAAAAATGCTCATTGCTTACTACTCAAATTATCAAACTGTTGGATATAAGCAGCAGAGTATAAGAAATATTCTCTTTAGTTTTTTTTTTTTTTAAAGATTTTATTTATTTATTTGAGACAGAGAATGAGAGAGACAGAGAGCACATGAGAGGGGGGAGGGTCAGAGGGAGAAGCAGACCCCCCGCCGAGCAGGGAGCTCGATGCGGGACTCGATCCTGGGACTCCAGGATCATGACCTGAGCCGAAGGCAGTGGCTTAACCAACTGAGCCACCCAGGCACCCTCTCTTTAGTTCTTTTGGGTATAAAAAGTACTGGCCATTCTGATTTCCTTCATTACATATTTTTCTTCTTCAATTAAAAAGTTAATAAATCTGGAATTAGGTATTTTGCCAACATATTACTGAATCTGTTATTTAAATGACTTGTATAATATTTAATAACAGAGAGGATTACTTTTAGAATGGGTAAAATGCATGAGGC
>NW_027862023.1:0-255 GCF_054177405.1 Leptonychotes weddellii
CACCAACCACATTCCTTGGTGATTCCAGTCTCTGCTGGCCCTGGAGGGTCAGCCCTTCTTCAGGGTCGGGCTCTGTCTTGTTCGCTGTTGTATCTCCTGGGGCCTGGCCTGGAGCTGGCGGTCACCACCACCGGAGCCTCCCCAGAACCCTCCCCAGAACCGCCTTCCTTCAGCACCTGCTGTGTGCCTGTGGGGGGGGCGGTGAGCGCTCTCCAGGCACAAACGGAGTTGTGGTTAACCTTCTGTGGCTGAGGA
>NW_027862024.1:0-255 GCF_054177405.1 Leptonychotes weddellii
TATTTGACACAGAGAGAGAGAGAGAGCACAAGCCAGGGAGTAGCAGGCAGAGGGAGAGGGAGAAGCAGGTGCCCCATTGAGCAGGGAGCCTGATGCGGGACTCAATCCCAGGACCCTGGGATCATGACCTGAGTCGAAGGCAGACACTTAACTGACTGAGCCACCCAGGTGTCCTTCCTTTGTGTTTCAAATAGGTAGAATAGTTTTTGTTTCCCAAAAATAAATCTTAATGATTCTGACATAGGTTTATTTAAT
>NW_027862025.1:0-255 GCF_054177405.1 Leptonychotes weddellii
ACAGATATTTAGCAGCAGAAACACTTAAATATAACTTAATTCCTAAGGAAAGCATTGTTGAATGTAGAGCTTGAGAAAAAGGAACAGCATTCAGACCTTTCCCTAGAACTGGGTTAAAGACTGTTGCCTAGAGTATCATGTACATTTATTTCAGGGATGAATATAGAAACTTCAACTATGTCCTTTAGTATTTTTTTTTTGAAGATTTTATTTATTTATTTGACAGAGACATAGCGAGTCCTTTAGTATTGATGA
>NW_027862026.1:0-255 GCF_054177405.1 Leptonychotes weddellii
GAGTGAAAATTGAATTTTGCAGTGTCCAGGAGAACAACAAGCCTCTTGGAAAAATCTTAGGAGCTTTTTTGAAGGTGGGCACCAGAGTGTGTGGGATATATGGAGTCATTCTATCCGAATAATGAGGAGAGCATGACTCTAAGGCTGGGAATATTGGCAATCTCCTGAGGCAGACATCTGGATTATAGGCTCATGTACACTGAGAAAGGGGAGCAGAGAATCAGACTATTTGCAACTTTGTGATTTTGCCTTCTA
>NW_027862027.1:0-255 GCF_054177405.1 Leptonychotes weddellii
TCCTCATTTATTTGACAGAAAGAGCACAAGCAGAGGGAGAGAGAGGGAGAAGCAGTCTCCCTGCTAAGCAAGGAGCCCAATGTGGGACTCGATCCCAGGACCCCGGGATCATGACCTGGGCTGAAGGCAGTTGCTTAACCAGCTGAGCCACCCAGGCATCCCAAGAAGTGAAAATTTAAAACAAAAAAGTGTTGGTGGACACATTTTAATCAAAAGGAGAGAGGGAAAAGTACAGTAAATATAATAATACAGTTA
>NW_027862028.1:0-255 GCF_054177405.1 Leptonychotes weddellii
GGGAGGGTTTCCGGGAGCTGGCCATCTCTCAGCAGCGCCCCCTCGACTTTGTTCATTTCCATGTGGATATGTGGCTGAGCCGATGCCTTGGGGAGCAGGTGTGGCCCAGATTAATCTTTTAAAACTCCTGGTGATTCATTTTTAAAGATCTCAAATATATAAAGAGTAATCCTTGCAAAACAATTTAGCATTATCTTGGCAGGTTGAATCTGTACAGACCCCACAACCCAACAATTGTACTCCTGTACTCTAACA
>NW_027862029.1:0-255 GCF_054177405.1 Leptonychotes weddellii
GTGCTCAGAATTTTTCCAACATGGCTGCTATAGAGTCTTGGGGCTTTTTTTTTTTTAATGTATTTATTTAAGAAAGAGAGAGAGCACGTGCAAAAGGGGGTGCAGAGGGAGAGAAAGTCTTAAGCAGACTCTGTGCTGAGCGTGGAGCCCAACAAGGGGCTCCATCTCATGACTGTGAGATCAGGACCTGAGCTGAAACCAAGACTCGGGTGCCCAACCAGGGGCTCCATCTCATGACTGTGAGATCAGGACCTG
>NW_027862030.1:0-255 GCF_054177405.1 Leptonychotes weddellii
CAATAGATAGATCATCCAGACCAAAAAAAAATCAATAAGGAAACTTCAGCCTTAAATAACTCATTAGATCAGATGGACTTAATAGATATAAACAGAACATTTCATTTAAAAACAACATCCAGGGGCGCCTGGGTGGCTCAGGTGGTTGAGCGTCTGCCTTCAGCTCAGGTCATGATCCCAGGGTCATGGGATCGAGCCCCGCATAGGGCTCTCTGCTCCACAGGAAGCCTGCTTCTCCCTCTCCCACTCCCCCTG
>NW_027862031.1:0-255 GCF_054177405.1 Leptonychotes weddellii
ATGTATTTTATACATGTATTTTATATATATATATACACACACACATGCACATATGTGTGCACACGCGCACACACAGACACACACATTCTCTCTCTTAGAAAAATGTAAGATTACTTACCTCAGGGAAAAAAACCTAAAATGTCATTCTCCCAAGATCAAAATAATCTAATTAAACAAATAATGAATGAGAAAGAGACCAATGTAATGCATTCTAATTTCTGGAAAGAAGGAGTTGATCCATTTGCATTTATTGAG
>NW_027862032.1:0-255 GCF_054177405.1 Leptonychotes weddellii
TGATGGGAGAGGACACGGAGGCTCATGTGCGGGGGACCGTGGACAAGCAGCTCTCTGGGGACGCACCTGACTTGAAGAGCTGCCAATTTCCCCGGTGTAACGATTCCGGCAGAGCCGCCCGCAGGCTCACAGTCTGCTCTCAGAAGCTGGTGTGAGCAGCCCTAGGGGCAGAGCTGCGGGATGAGGAGCTGGCGCCCCCGGCTCCCACGCGCCCCCCTGGCTGTGTCCCCCCGTCTCATGCCAGCCTCGGCACAC
>NW_027862033.1:0-1896 GCF_054177405.1 Leptonychotes weddellii
AGCATTATTCAGGTGCAGTTTCTTTGTGTCAGCCTATTAGGCATCTGTACTTTTGGGTATCTTAACATCTAGGTGCCTGCAGCTTCCTAAGGCTTGCATTTTGAGAAATCAAAGTAGGAAGCAGGCCTCCTAAAACCTGTTCCACCCTCTAACTTTGCACCTGCCATCTCCACAGCTGGATTGGTCTTCTAGGCACCCTCAGTTCCAATTGTTCTGGGTCCAGGTCTGCCCCTGGTGCTATGACAATTGCCCAGAGTTCCCAAAGCCAGATGTCACCACTCCCATCTTACCTCTCAGAACAGATCATCCCTTGCATGCCATTGTCTGGCTGCGAGTTTAGCCACTCTCCCTGAGCTTAGATGTTAAGACTTCGATACATCTCCAGGGGCACCTGGGTGGCTCAGCTGGTTAAGCGACTGCCTTCAGCTCAGGTCGCGATCCTGGAGTCCCAGGATCGAGTCCCGCATCGGGCTCCCTGCTCAGCAGGGAGTCTGCTTCTCCCTCTGGTCCTCCTCCCTCTCATGTTCTCTGTCTCTCATTCTTTCTCTCTCAAATAAATAAATAAAATCTTTAAAAAAAAAAAAAAAAGACTTCGATACATCTCTCCAGCTAAGAGAGGGTCCACCTTTTCAATCAGTTGCTTTCCTACTGCTGCCTTATCCCAGGCTTTGTTTCCCACCCAACTCAACCTATCCTAGCATGCCGCATGACACGAATAAGTACCTGTCCTGTAAAAGATACTCACTAAATATTTGTTGAATTAATGATGTTCATGTTAATGATGGGGATGGGAGAATATTCAGCTGGTATGGGCATGGGTGTGAGTAATTCTATGTGTAATTATATATTTAATACTTAGCACTAGACCTTATCTTGATGTCTTTCTTGTCATTTTGATTTCTGAATCTCATTCTCTGGTATATTCCTGGGAAAGGCACATGAGAACAGCACTCCTTGATAGCAGTTTATTTGTGCCCTTTATATATATTTTTTTCTCATTAAACTTTTGTTTTAATGGGTTCAAAATTCTTTTTTTTTTTAAGATTTTATTTATTTGTGTGTGAGAGAGCGAGAACACAAGCAGGGAGAGTGGCAGGCAGAGGGAGAAGCAGGCTCCCCACTGAGCAAGGAGCCAATGTGGGACTTGATCCCAGGATTCTGGGATCATGACCTGAGCCGAAAGCAGGCGCTTAACCAACTGAGCCACCCAGGCTTCCCAGGGTCTCAAAATTCTGTGACAGATTTTTGGTCAAGTTGTTTCCATTAAAAAGCACTGATTTTAAAAACTAATAACTTAAAACTGCCACACACATAAAAAAACAAATGGTTCACAAAACATTTTCCTTTCCTTCTGGGTTTTACGATGCATTATTATCATTAACCAGTGTTTTACTATTAAACTTAAGTGGCCAGTTGACACAAACTGTTCTGAGACTGTTCTTCCACCACTGATTAAGACTGGGGTGGCAGGTATTGGGGATAATATTTGTTTAACCTTCTGAGCTTTCTGGGCAGACTTGGTGACCTTGCCAGCTCCAGCTGCCTTCTTGTCCACTGCTTTGATGACACCCACAGCAAGCGTCTGTCTCATGTCAGGAACAGCAAAACAGCCCAGAGGAGGATAGTCAGAGAAGCTCTCAACACACATAGGCTTGCCAGGAACCATATCAACAATGGCAGCATCACCAGATTTCAAGAACTTGGGACCATCTTCCAGCTTTTTTCCACAACGACGATCTGTCTTCTCCTTCAGCTCAGCAAACTTGCAAGCAATGTGAGCTGTGTGACAGTCCAGCACAGGAGCATATCCAGCACTGACTTGGCCTGGATGGTTCAGGACAATCACCTGAGCCGTGAAGCCAGCTGCTTCCATGGGTGGGTCATTTTTTTTTTTTT
>NW_027862034.1:0-255 GCF_054177405.1 Leptonychotes weddellii
CGGGGGCGGGGCTTGACGAGGCGGTGGGGCGGGGCTTGGGGCGGGCCGCGGGGCGGGGCCGGCGCGCGGGGCGGGGCTTGGCGGGGCCGGCTGGGGGCGGGGCCCGCGAGGCTCCGCTTGCGGACTCCAGTGCCCCCGGCGCTCGCGCGGTTTCCTTTCTTCTCGGAAGCGGCCGTTCTGCAGTCGCGGAGCAAGGCGGCCGCCGGGCCTCTCGGGACCGCGGGCGTGCTGGGCTTCGCTGGGCCCGGAAGGAAG
>NW_027862035.1:0-255 GCF_054177405.1 Leptonychotes weddellii
TCTCTCTCTGCCTACTTCTCCTGCCTGTCCTTACCCCTGCTTGCTCTTTCTCTCAATCTCTCTCTCTCTAACAAATAAGTAAAATCTTTAAAAAGTAATTCTTAGACTCCTATGTTGCTGGCTTTTGAAACTTCTTTTGTTGTTACTCCCCACTGGATGGAGTTTGCTATCACTTCTATAAAGCCTTGTCCTCAAGGGTGCAGGACAAATCAGCTCAATCTGAGTCACATGCCCACCCCTGTGACAAATGGGAAC
>NW_027862036.1:0-255 GCF_054177405.1 Leptonychotes weddellii
CCACAATTTAGTAGACTATGAATTTGTAAACTGGTATCAACCATTTTTTTCAAACTTTTTTATACCAAACAAGTGAAAAATTGTTTTAATTGTATAAAGTGAATTTAGAAACGATAAAGTTATTAAAATAATAATATCAAGGCAAAATCCACCTAGTCACAAGACTAACATTAAGGGGCTATTTTTTTTTATTTTGGGGTTTTTTTGCCTATTTTTTTTATAGAAGAATATCTTTTTTTTTTAAAGATTTTATTT
>NW_027862037.1:0-255 GCF_054177405.1 Leptonychotes weddellii
ATCGGGTGTATACTGGGCAATTCATTAAATTGAGGAAGAAATGCAGAAATTGAGACAGTTTTACAGACTTTTGGGACTGCAATCAAAGCTCAGAGGCTGCACTCTGGAAAACAGTATGGAGGTTCCTCAAAAAGTTGAAAATAGAGCTACCATATGATCAAGCAATTGCACTACTGGGTATTTACCCCAAAGATACAAAGTAGGGATCTGAAAGGGTACGTGCACCCCGATGTTTATAGCAGCAATGTCCACAAG
>NW_027862038.1:0-255 GCF_054177405.1 Leptonychotes weddellii
CAGAGAGCACTCTGGCCCCGATGCGAGTGCCTGTGGAGGCTGCCCCTGGGCATCACTGTTGTCAGCCTGGCCAGCAAAGCTGGGTGACCCTGCTCAGGTTGCTTTATCTCTCTTTATGTCTCAAAGAAGCCAAAGTCCTGGGTTGGGTTTTTTTTAAGACTTTATTTATTTATGAGAGAGAGAGCTAGCAAGGATGAGCGGGGAAAGGGGCAGAGGGAGAGGGAGAAGCAGACACCCTGCTGAGCAGGAAGCCCG
>NW_027862039.1:0-255 GCF_054177405.1 Leptonychotes weddellii
ATCTACCAGGTACCAGCTCTTGCTAGGAGTTTTCTGCTTATGATCTCAGGCAATGTGACCACACGGTGAGCTAAGGCAATTTTACAGACTAGACGATGAATCAGAAAGTTCGAGCAACTTGTTTAAGCTACAGTACTTATAATAAAAATTAGAGCAGGAATTTAAGCTCCCCACTCACCACGCAGTTTCCCTGTGCCATAGGCTGTTTTGGAATTTCTGAAAATATTATTGGACTTAAAAATGAAAAAAAAAAAA
>NW_027862040.1:0-255 GCF_054177405.1 Leptonychotes weddellii
TGGTCACCTGCTGTACCTGTGTGCTGGACGCTGTGCATGCCTCCAGGGCAGGGCCACCCTCTGATGCTTTTCTGTCACACCTTCTGCAAGCACCTGGTGGAGGAATGGACTCACGGGAGATTTGTAGCAAAGCAGTACCTCCCCAGAGTTGTGCATCGCTTACTACAGCCCAAGAACCTGATGTCCCTTACCCCCAGTGGCCTTGCAAGTAGGGGCTGAGGTCTCCACTTCGAGCCTCCACTTTCTCATCTGTAA
>NW_027862041.1:0-255 GCF_054177405.1 Leptonychotes weddellii
AAACTGGGTCCATAATGGACCTCAAAAAGACAAGATGGAAGGGAGGACAGAAACACGTGAATAAGTTAAAAATCAGAAGACAAGGTAGCTAGGTTCCACTACCCCCTTCTCCAAAACACGGTCCATTCCTAAGAGTCTTTAAATTTAGTTCTAAATGATTTCAAACACCTGGACAAAGCTTCGTTAGGTCAGAGTCTAGGAGTGAGAAGTGCTGGCTGGTCCAATATCATTACTTTGCTTCAGTCAAGGTCCCAA
>NW_027862042.1:0-255 GCF_054177405.1 Leptonychotes weddellii
ATGATTCATTGTTTGTGCATAACACCCAGTGCTCCATGCAGAATGTGCCCTCCTCAATACCCATCACCAGGCTAACCCATCCTCCCACCCCCCTCCCCTCTAGAACCCTGTTTGTTTTTCAGAGTCCATCGTCTCTCATGGTTCGTCTACCCCTCCAATTTCCCCCGCTTCATTCTTCCCCTCCCGCTACCTTCTTCTTTTTTTTTTTCTTAACATATATTGCATTATTTGTTTCAGAGGTACAGATCTGAGATT
>NW_027862043.1:0-255 GCF_054177405.1 Leptonychotes weddellii
GAATGATAAGGGCTAATCTAAAGGTATTGATAATACACATGGAAAGAAGAGGTTTTTTTTTTTTTTTTTAAAGATTTTATTTATTTATTTGAGACAGAGAGAATGAAAGACAGAGAGCGTGAGAGGGAGGAGGGTCAGAGGGAGAAGCAGACTCCCTGCCAAGCAGGGAGCCCGATGCGGGACTCGATCCAGGGACTCCGGGATCATGACCTGAGCCGAAGGCAGTCGCTTAACCAACTGAGCCACCCAGGCGCC
>NW_027862044.1:0-1896 GCF_054177405.1 Leptonychotes weddellii
ACTGCCAGGGACCTAATCAATATGGACATTAGTAAGATGTTGGAATTAGAGTTCAGAATGATGATTTTAAAGATACTAGCTGGGTTTGAAAAATGCATGGAAGATATTAGAGAAACCCTCTCTGGAGATATAAAAGAACTAAAATCTAAACAAGTCAAAATCAAAAAGGCTATTAATGAGGTACAATCAAAAATGGAGGCTCTAATTGCTAGGATAAATGAGGCAGAAGAGAGAAATAGTGATATAGAAGACCAAATGATGGAAAATAAAGAAGCTGAGACAAAGAGAGATAAACAACTACTGGATCATGAGGGCAGAATTCGAGAGATAAGTGATACCATAAGATGAAATAATATTGGAATAACTGGAATCCCAGAAGAAGAAGAAAGAGAGAGAGGAGCAGAAGGTATATTAGATCAAATTATAGTGGAGAAATTCCCTAATTTGGGGAAGGAAACAGGCATCAAAATCCAGGAAGCACAGAGAATCCCCCTCAAAATCAATAAAAATAGGTCAACACCCTGACATCTAATAGTAAAATTACGAGTCTCAGAGACAAAGAGAAAATCCTGAAAGCAGCTCGGAACAAGAGATCTGTGACCTACAATGATAAAAACATTAGATTGGCAACAGACCTATCTACAAAGACCTGGCAGGCCAGGAAGGACTAGCAGGATATATTCAGAGCACTAAATGAGAAAACTATGCAGCCAAGAATACTATATCCACCTAGGCTGTCATTGAAAATAGAAGGAGAGAAAAAAAGCTTCTAGGACAAAAAAAAACTAAAGGAATTTGCAAACACGAAACCAGCCCTACAAGAAATATTGAAAGGGGTCCTCTAAGCAAAGAGAGAGCCTAAAAGTAACATAGACCAGAAAGGAACAGAGACAATATACAGTAACAGTCACCTTACAGGCAATATAATGGCACTAAATTAATATCTTTCAATAGTTACCCTGAATGTGAATGGGCTAAATGCCCCAATAAAAAGACACAGGCTATCAGATTGGATAAAAAAACAAGACCCATCAAATTGCTGTCTGCAAGAGACTCATTTTAGACCCAAAGACCCCCCAGATTGAAAGTGAGGGGGTGGAAAACCATTTACCCTGCTAATGGACACCAAAAGAAAGCTGGGGTGGCAATCCTTATATCAGACAAATTAGATTTTAAACCAAAGACTATAATAAGAGATGAGGAAGGACACTATATCACAGTTAAAGGGTCTATCCAACAAGAAGATCTAACAATTGTAAATATCTATGTCCCTAACATGGGAGCGGCCAATTATATAAGGCAATTAATAACAAAAGCAAAGAAACACATCGACAACAATACAATAACAGTGGGGGACTTGAACACCACCCTCACTGAAATGGACAGATCATCTAAGCAAAAAATCAACAAGAAAATAAAGGCTTTAAATGACACACTGGACCAAATAGACTTCACAGCAATAATATTCAGAACATTCCATCCCAAAGCAACAGAATGCCCATGGAACATTCTCCAGAATAGATAACATCCTAGGTCACAAATCGGGTCTCAACTGGTACCAAAAGATTGGGATCATTCCCTGCATATTTTCAGACCACAATGCTTTGAAACTAGAACTCAGTCACAAGAGGAAAGTTGGAAAGAACTCAAATACATGGAGGCTAAAGAACATCCTTCTAGAGAATTAATGGGTCAACCAGGAAATTAAAGAAGAATTAAAAAAATTCATGGAAACAAATGAAAATGAAAACACAACTGTTCAAAATCTTTGGGATGCAGCAAAGACAGTCCTAAAGGAAAGTATATAGCAATACAAGCTTTCCTCAAGAAACAAGAAAGGTCTCAAAACACAACCTAACCCTATACCTAAAGGAACTGGAGAAAGAACAGCAAATA
>NW_027862045.1:0-255 GCF_054177405.1 Leptonychotes weddellii
CCCAAAGTGCCTGCAATGTGGGGGAGGGGGCTCCTCCTTCCTGACTATGGATTCTCCCCGTCCCAGAATCCAACAGCGACTCTGGGGCAGCAAGCTCAGGGCGGGAGTCTGCTCACAGCCCTCCTGGAGAAGAGATGCTGAAGGAGGCCGCTGGTTTAAGAACCTACGCATTGTTTAAGAGCCTCCCTCATGCTGGCTCTAGGAGGACAATCTGCCTCATTCCCTCCCCCATCAACTGCCAGACTCTATGGGGAG
>NW_027862046.1:0-255 GCF_054177405.1 Leptonychotes weddellii
AGGAAGTATTGAATCCGTTGCTCAAGGTATAAGCCTCCGGAAGCACTCAGTGTTTTCAGGTGAATCCCAGGGTGTGTGGAGAGGGGGCCATCTGCCTGCTTCTACAGAAATTCTAGGGAAGAAATAAAACCAGGCCTGGCTTTTCTCAGAGCCGTATGGATCACAAGAGAACAAACTTGTATGACTGGATTGGGTATCTGGGACTTTAGATGGTCCGCAAAAGCTCTTGATAGTTGTGGTCCTGCTAAGCGATGG
>NW_027862047.1:0-255 GCF_054177405.1 Leptonychotes weddellii
ATAGTCTCTCGTGGTTCGTCTCTCCCTCTGATTTCCCCCCCTTCATTTTACCCTTCCTACTATCTTCTTTTTTTTTAACATACAATGTATTATTTGTTTCAGGTCTGTGATTCAACAGTCTTACACAATTCACAGCACTCACCATAGCACATACCCTCCCCAATGTCTATCACCCAGCTACCCCATCCCTCGCACTCCCCACCACTCCAGCAATCCTCAGTTTGTTTCCTGAGATTAAGAATTCCTCATATCAGT
>NW_027862048.1:0-255 GCF_054177405.1 Leptonychotes weddellii
AAGACGAGCCATAGTCTGGAGAGTGAGCTATTGGGCTGGGATAACAAGGTGCTCTCGGGAGCATCTGGAGCACTAGAGCCTACACAGCAATTTCGAAGCTTTTCTTTTTTAAATGCAGGTTTCAAGACAGTCTCCTGCCATCTCTATTTATCCCAAGAAAAAGGATTCTAATGAAGTCACCATGGGTGATGGGGCTGAGCCCAGCGGTCCTCTCCTGCAGGGAAAGGCGCTCAGAGAAGGAGGTGAGCTTCACCT
>NW_027862049.1:0-255 GCF_054177405.1 Leptonychotes weddellii
ACCTAGATAAGGACTCAGCAATGAGAAAAGAGTGTGAGACAATTGCTTTTAATGCATACCAAACTGAGGTGTGGGCATATTAAAGGAAAATATGTTCCATATTTTGGGTGAATTCAATGGTGTATTCAATCCATGTTCCATATTCAATATGTTCCATATTTTCCATTAATGGAATTGGGCAATGGAAAAGCCCAGCTGAGCAATGGAAAAGCCCAACTGTTTTGAGGACAAAGAAGCTAGGGTTAATTATCAGTG
>NW_027862050.1:0-255 GCF_054177405.1 Leptonychotes weddellii
TAACATACAACAATTGTAAAAAAAAAAGTATACATATACAAAAATCTTATGCAATTAAAAAAAGTCAAGGATTCTACTGCAAATGTAATCTCTTAAAATTTTGTCATATTTCCTTCAATTATTTTTTATGATTTTTAATTTAATTGAAAGCATATAGTATATTTTAGATTATATTACAGATAATTCTATGACATAAAAACACTACTACCCTACCCTGTACATAAAAATTTATTTTTTTTTTTGACTTTTATAATG
>NW_027862051.1:0-255 GCF_054177405.1 Leptonychotes weddellii
GGCAGCTACAAATGGGTTGTAATTGTTTTAACCCATGAATAGAGACTAGAGAGCAGCAAACAGCCTATGCTATTCTGACTTGTTGTAAGCTGTGTTATACAAATTGATCACTAGGAGGCATCACTTCATCAACTAGTGCTGTGAAAAAGGCAGCTAGGCAGATGAACCTAAGAAGTCTGGATAGTTCTGTATCTAATTGAGTTAGTATTTAACCTTTTCAACCAGGCATTTTGGAGATTAGAATCTTCATAAAGT
>NW_027862052.1:0-255 GCF_054177405.1 Leptonychotes weddellii
TCTGATTTTAGAATTGCATTCCAGGAGGGCAGAACTCTTGGGTTTCTTTTATCCACTCATGACTCTCAGGTTCCAAGAATGCTTCACTATAGTAGCTGTTCAATAAATAACTGTTTAATGCATAATTACAATGGAAAAGAGTCAGTTTCCAAAAACGCACTTGTGAGTAAAACAGCATGCAGAGAGGATTTAAATCCTCGCTGCCAATGTTAAGTTCAGGGAATTGGGGGGAAAAAGTCAAGTGCAATTATCACT
>NW_027862053.1:0-255 GCF_054177405.1 Leptonychotes weddellii
TGTATCCACTTTATCTCTGTAGATCTGGGATAACAGTACTTCTCTCCCAAGTGTTCTTTTTTTTTTTTTTCTGAAGATTTTATTTATTTATTTGAGAGAGAGAGAGGGAGAGCACAGCGGGAGAGGCAGAGGGAGAAGCAGACTCCCACTGAGCAGAGAGCCCGATGAGGGACTCCATCCCAGGACCCTGGGATCATGACCTGAGCCAAAGGCAGACGCTTAACTGACTGAGCCACCCAGGCGCCTGTCCCAAGT
>NW_027862054.1:0-255 GCF_054177405.1 Leptonychotes weddellii
GCTAGTTCTCTTATAAACTGGTAAAAAAAGATGAAAAACTGGGAAGGTTAATTGTGTAACTACAAGAAATGTGATGGTCATACTTGCTGGCAAAAAGTGTCCTGAATTAATATTATGCAGCCATCAAAAGGAATGAGATCTTGCCATTTGCAACGACATGGATGGAACTGGAGGGTGTTATGCTGAGCGAAATAAGTCAATCAGAGAAAGACATGTATCATATGACCTCACTGATATGAGGAATTCTTAATCTCA
>NW_027862055.1:0-1896 GCF_054177405.1 Leptonychotes weddellii
TTTTAAGTTTGAAGTATGGGGCAAATAACAGATTTTTCTTTACTATTTTATGAGGCAGACAAAGTAGGCACCCACTAATTTCCAAAATAAGAAGGTGATAGTATTTCAGCAAATTTCTTTTATGGATAGAATCTTTCTTTTTCTTTTTATTTGGGAACTCCAGCTATATTCTCTTTTTCTTCAGATCCTAATTTCCAGACATGAGATCTTCTTCTAAGTAGAAATTAGTCTACTTTAGAAAGAAAATGTTCCTGGGATAGTAAGTTAGGCACAGCTTTTAAGAATAGGGTATTTTTTTGTCTATACTATCCAAGGCAATTTATACATTTAATGCAATACCTATCAAAATACCAACAGCATTTTTGACAGAGCTAGAACAATCCTAAAATTTGTATGGAACCACAAAAGATCCTGAATAGCCAAAGCAATCTTGAAAAAGAAAAGCAAAACTGGAGGCATAACAATTCTGGACTTCAAGTTTTAGTACAAAGCTGTAATCATCAAGACAGTATGGTACTGGCACAAAAACAAACACATAGGTCAATGGAACAGAATAGAAAACCCAGAAATGGACCCACAACTATGTGGGCAAATAATCTTTGACAAAGCAGTAAAGAGCATCCAATGGAAAAAAGACAGTCCCTTCAACAAATGGTGTTAGGAAAACTTGAAAGCAGCATGCAGAAGAATGAAACTGGATCACTTTCTTACACCATACACAAAAATAAATTCAAAATGGATGAAAGGCCCAAATGTGAGAAAAGAAACCATCAAAATTCTAGAGGAGAACACTCTTTGACCTCAGCTGTAGCAATTTCTTATGAGACACATTGCTGGGTTCAATTGATACAAAACCGAATATAAACTATTAGGACCTCATCAAGATAAAAAGGTTCTGCAGCCTTGGAATGGGAGAAGATATTTGCAAATGTCCTATATGAATAAGGGTTAGTATCCAAAATCTATAAACAACTTATCAAATTCAACACCCAAAATACAAATAATTCAGTTAAGAAATGGGCAGAAGACATGAATAGACATTATTCCAAAGAAGACATACAAATGGCTAACAGACACATGAAAAGATGCTCATCATCATCATCATCATCAGGGAAATACAAATCAAAACCACAATGGGATACCACCTCACACCTCTCAGAATGGCTACAATTATCAACACAGGAGACAACAGCTGTTGGTGAGGATACAGAGAAAGGGGAAACCCCTTGCACTGTTAGTGGGAATGCAAACTGGTACCACCACTCTGGAGAATAGTATGGAGGTTCCTTAAAAAGCTAAAAACAGAACTACCCTACCATCCAACAATTGCACTACTAGGTATTTACCCAAAGGATACAGAAATACACATTTGAAAGTGTACATGTACTCCGATGTTTACAGCAGCATTATCAAAAAAAGCCAAACTATGGAAAGAGCTCAAATGCCCATCTACTGACAAATAGATAATGAAGATGTGGTGCATATATATACAATGGAATACTACTCAGCCATCAAAAAGAAATCTTGCCATTTGCAATGACATGGATGGAGCTAGAGTGTATTATGCTAAGTAAAATATGTCAATCAGAGACAAATACCATATGATTTCACTCATTTGTGGAATTTAAACAAAATGGATGAACATATGGGAGGGGGGGAAAGAAAGAGAGGGAAACAAGCAGTAAGAGACTCTTAATGATAAAGAACACATTGAGGGTTGGTGGAGGGAGGTGAGTGGTGGATGGGCTAGATGGGTGATGGGTATTAAGGAGGGCACTTGTTATGATGAGCACTGGGTGTTTTATGTAAATGATGAACCACTGAACAATACTCCTGAAACCAATATTGAACTGTGTATGTCAACTAACTAGAATTTAAACTTAAAAAAAAAAAAAA
>NW_027862056.1:0-255 GCF_054177405.1 Leptonychotes weddellii
GTGACTCAGTTGGTTAAGCGTCTGCCTTTGGCTCAGGTCATGATCCCCGAGGTCCAGGGATTGAGCCCCACGTGGGACTCCCCGCTCATTGGGGAGTCTGCTTCTCCTTCTCCCTCTGCTGATCCCCCTGCTTGTGCTCTCTTGCCCTCTCTCGATCCTCTCTCAAATAAATGAATAAATAAAATCTTAAAAAAAAAAAGAAAGAAGGAAACAGCAACTTTGGCATTACCATCCGCAGGGAAGTGAGGCAGCAAG
>NW_027862057.1:0-255 GCF_054177405.1 Leptonychotes weddellii
TTTTCCAGGCCTCTGTGCTGTGGGAGCCAGAGATGACTCTCCTCCCCACCCACGCTGGCACCCAGACCTAACCCACCCGCCTCACCTCCGTTCCCCGGCTGCCCCGTGCAGGCCTGCTGGCTGTAGCCCGTAGTTGTTCTTGTTCCTTCTCTCCGAGCTCTAGGCTTTTGGATTTCTCAATAGGCCATACATGCTCCTATACAGTTTTTCTCTGAGGAAATGTACTTTTCTCTGTACCTTTTTGATTTTGTGCTA
>NW_027862058.1:0-255 GCF_054177405.1 Leptonychotes weddellii
GCTCCACTTTGCCAGCACCGTGAAAAATATACAAGCCAAAAAAAAAAAAAAAAAAAGAAAAATATACAAGCCAAACATGCACCGTGACCGGAGGAATGCTGCCTGCCTGAGCTTGTCTTCCTGCGGCCCCTCTGGCTTTTCCTCTGGGGCCTTCCATCTTGGGGCTAAATTCTGTAGCCTCCCCTCTTCCTCCCTGCACAGCCTCCTTCTCATGGCTAAACAGATGTGTCTGGAAGGACAGCAAGGCTGTCTAAC
>NW_027862059.1:0-255 GCF_054177405.1 Leptonychotes weddellii
TGTAGAAACCCCCAGTGCAGTCTATGACTGCACTTTTATACCTTCCTACCAGTCACTAACATTTATTTACTTTTTTAATTAAATATATATGAAAGTTTTTCTAGAGCAGGTCTTCAAACTTTGGTAAAGTTAACACATAATGTCTCCATAGGTGTGTGAGCATAGTGCTTTACTTTATCTTACTTTTGTTTTTTTTTTTAAGATTTTTTTTTATTTAAGAGAGAGAAAACATGCGTGCAAACACAAGCGGGGGGA
>NW_027862060.1:0-255 GCF_054177405.1 Leptonychotes weddellii
TCTGCATGGAGCACTGGGTGTTATGCACAAACAATGAATCATGGAACACTTCATTTAAACTAATGATGTAATGTATGGGGATTAACATAAGAATAAAAATTAAAAAAAAAAAAAAAGATTCCAGGTGCACAAAAGGGTAACGGTCCACTAGCATTCCCTGGCACATCCAAAATGCTCCACCTGCTCATGGTTTTTTTGCACTTCCTCACTTTCCCATGGGACCCCTGTCAGTTCAAGTGATCTGGTTTCCCAGAG
>NW_027862061.1:0-255 GCF_054177405.1 Leptonychotes weddellii
TTTCAGCTCAGGTCATGATATCAGGGTCCAGAGATCAAGCCCAGGTGGGGCTCAAACTGAGTGTGGAGCTTGGTTGGGATTCTCACTCTCCCTCTGCCCCTCCTCCACGCTCTCTCACGAGTGCCCTCTCTAAAAAAATAAATCACTTGTTCACATTGGCTCAGAAACGAAGTGGTGGTTGTAATGATAGCGTAATTGCAGTTCCTCCTCCCAATGACTCCGGTACGTGGTGACTAAACACTTTGCTGTCTGGGA
>NW_027862062.1:0-255 GCF_054177405.1 Leptonychotes weddellii
GCATCGGGCTCCCTGCTCAGCCAGGAGCCTGCTTCTCCCTCTCCCACTCCCCCTGCTTGTGTTCCCTCTCTCGCTGTCTCTCTCTGTCAAATAAATAAATAAAATCTTAAAAAAAAAAAAAAGGGCTATTATTCACCAGTCCTCTATAAATTCAACAATTACAATATTAATGCTGATGACTGCAACTTTTTTGTTTTAATAAATTCAGTCTTCCACTCTCCTCTGAGCTCCGGTTGTTTCTTTTTTTTATTTTTT
>NW_027862063.1:0-255 GCF_054177405.1 Leptonychotes weddellii
CTGAGAAAACAAACAGGGTTTTAGAGGGGAGGGGGAAGGGAGAATTGGTTAGCCCAGTGATGGGTATTAAGGAGGGCACGTACTGCATGGAGCACTGGGTGTTATATGAAAAGAATGGATCATGGATCACCACATCAAAAACCAATGATGTGTTGTATGGTGACTAACAAAACATAATAAAATTTAAAAAAAAAGAAAACTGGAAAATTCACAATTATGTGGAGATTAAACATGATATTGAACAGCCAGTGGATC
>NW_027862064.1:0-255 GCF_054177405.1 Leptonychotes weddellii
GAATCTGTGGCCACCTGCTCTAAGGCACCCTCAGGAATTGATTCCATTAAAGCAACTGACACTTACCTCAGAGACTGTTCACACCTAGAGAAAACAATCAGTGTGGTAACTGAATGTGGTCTTTGTCAAGTAAATGCTAAGTGCTTCCAGTCCTTTTTTGCCCAAGGAGCACCTACCTGTCTTTATCTGGCCGACTCCATAAGTCAAATGTCTAGAATCTGTTCCTAAAAGTCAGGCTTTGTGATTAGATTAGTT
>NW_027862065.1:0-1895 GCF_054177405.1 Leptonychotes weddellii
GGAGAAAAAGTTTATATCATCAAATTTTAGATTGTCATTAAATATATAAGAAAAATTACTATCTTGGGTCTTTGGGCATAATAAATTGAGAAGCAATTTTCTATCACTCAGCAGCTAGATTTATGAAAGGCAGATTTCTGTGAACAAAGGAACTGTTGTGGACTTTAGAAGTTTATCCTTAAATCTATATTATTCAAAGAATTTTTGTGAAAATCAAGGAGAGTTGTATATAGTATAGGATAGTAAGCAATGGAGCAAAGTAGTTCTCTATATGTATTTACAGAAATGATATCTTCTGTTTCTCCTAATGTATTTATTAGTGTTAGGTATCTTGTCCAAATAATAAGCCTTCTGGGCTGATAAATAAAACCAAGGCTCACCAACTATATCTGTACTAAATGAGACAGAATTTATATGACTTAAGACTTTCATTTAATTCACACGGAATTCAGACTATTAGAAATTGGAGTTCATTTAAACATCTATTTTGGGGTTGGGGGGAATAGATATGTGAGTTACTATAACAGTTGTTGTAAGACAAATAAATAAAAATAACACCAGCAAATCATTGCCAGAACTGTAGTATAAATTTGAGGCCAAACCTGATGCAGGCAAAAATTTGGTATAATTCTTACCCAGAAAAGAAAAAAGAAAAAGAAGAAAGAAAGAGAGAGAGAGAGAGAGAGAGAAAGAAAGAAAGAAAGAAAGAAGAAAAGAGAAAAACCCAGCATATTTGAAGAAGTATTTGCGAAGTCCTTAGCTTATTGTGAAATTAGTTGGATCAATTTGTCTGAATTTATTGGCATTACTAAATAAATTGGCATTACTAAATAAATAGGCTGCATTTGATCTTATTTTCTCTTTTCTAGTAAATTAAGTTTTAAGAAGTTAGGATACTTTATTCTAGATATTCCAATCTGTGGGGTCTGCATATATGTTAGCTACTTCTCAAAAATACTGCAAACTCTTATTTAGCACAAATACTTTTTCTCCTTCTGTCTTCTGTCATTGCTCTCTCCCAGAACTCTAAGTAGAACTCTACTGCTCAAAGCCTTGTAAAGTGTGTTTGAACGGGTTGAACTCTATTACACTTCATCACTTCCCTTAAACAAGTGAGCTAATGATGTCCTTTCCTTTTAAAATGTGTATAGAGACATCCACACATGTTCCACAGCAACCCCCCAAACTTGTTAAAAGCACGTGCCTATATCATGCTCTGGAAGTGCAGTTGATGTTGGCACTTGGTATCAAACACAGATGGACATGAGTGTCATCATGTCATTAGTAAATCCATAAGAGAGACATTTTTCTGTATTTATAGTGGAGTTTGAAGGCCTTTAGAGAGTTTCAATGAAAAACGAATACTTGAGCCAGAACATACATTCCATAGAAAAATATGTAAGAAATCAACTCCCTGGTGAGTTTTGTGTTCATATATTTTTTCCCTAAGATTCTTTGTAATTTGGGGGTAATCTGATGTCCGCAACTTGTTTAAGCTCTAAGTATGTGATTTAAAATACTTCCTTGGAGTATTTAGCAAAATTCGTTATTTTTACTTGCTTTCAGCTATTAATTTTAAAATGGAAGTTAAAAAAATCTTGGTTTCCTTTCTTAATAAATTAAACAGTTTGGCTTACAGGAACTCCCAACTGAATACTGACACTAAAAAATTAAGCAGGGCAAAACTTGAGGTAACCTCTTATCTCTGTAAGGACAGTCAAGGAAGAAAAAAATATTAAGGAACAAGACTTTGTTGTAGGTTAAAGTCTGCATTGAAAATTCTCGCTCAGATATCAAGGTAGTGCCCCCAAGAGATGTAAAATCCAGAAGATGTGCCACCATACACCTCAAATGGATACATATGCTGCACACACACACACACACACACACACACA
>NW_027862066.1:0-255 GCF_054177405.1 Leptonychotes weddellii
TTTCTATCACAATTAAATATTAATTAATTCAACCATCGCTGGAGAATCCCCATAACGATCTGCATCACAGGCTTTCACATTCAAGTTCAGCTTACTCCCACCTCCCACAATAAGCTGTTTGCCGTTGCAATTATTTTAGTTCCAACCACTGTGATCACTGTACTTAAAATTCAATCAGTCTTCTAATTTTAAGCATCTTTTTTGTGTATAGCGCCAACAGTTGACAAGCGTCCCGAATTTAACATCTGTTCCCAG
>NW_027862067.1:0-255 GCF_054177405.1 Leptonychotes weddellii
CGAAGGCAGTCGCCTAACTAACTGAGCCACCCAGGCGCCCAATATGTAAAATCTTTAAAAAAAAAAAAAAAGAGCACAGTTCCTAGAGACAGTTGGCCATGGTCAGAGTCCCTGTGCTTCCCCTTCCCAGCTGTAGGACCTAGGAAAGGCTTCAAGCTCTTGAAGGACTGAAGCAGGTATTTGTAGCAGCAACACCTGCTGGATGAGGCTAGGGACTTGAGCAGATAGTCTGGAGTCCTTTCCTTTTCTGGAGTA
>NW_027862068.1:0-255 GCF_054177405.1 Leptonychotes weddellii
GGGCTCGGGTCCTGATCCGAGGGTCCTGGGATGGAGCCCTGCACTGGGTTCCCTGCTCAGCGGGGAGTCTGCCTCTCCCTCTCCCGCTGCCCCTCCCCCAGCTCCTGCTCTCTCTCACTCTCAAGTAAATAAATAAAATTTTAAAAAAGCCTAATGATGTACTCTATGTTAGCTAATTGAATTTAAATTAAAAAAAAAAAGGTTTGCTAATTTTTGGTGTGTCCATTCACTGGAACGCTAGCCATTGGTAAACCA
>NW_027862069.1:0-255 GCF_054177405.1 Leptonychotes weddellii
TGAATAGGCAGTAATAAGAGCCACAATTTTCTGAGGGCTTACTGTGAAGCAGTACCGAGCTAAGCAACATGCACCAATTACCCTGAACCTTTTCTGCAGACGGGGAAACTAGCAGAGACAGAAGTTAAATACCATGCCCAAGATCACACAACTGACAAGTGGCTGTAATGAAATTCAGTGAATTAAATATTCAATTCACGTCAATAAATTCTTTGAATTTGAGTGAAAAATGTACTAGTGCATGTTTTCTATATT
>NW_027862070.1:0-255 GCF_054177405.1 Leptonychotes weddellii
CCGTGCCCTCCTGCAGCTTTGGCCCTGCACGTGTCGGTCTGTCCCTCCACACTCCCAGCACTCTCTCACCTCGGGGACTTGACACTAATTGTTCTCTTTGCAGGAACACTTTCCCTGAACACACCTTCATGGTGAGTTCCCTTATCTTTCAGAGATTTTTACTCAGCTGTCCCCTCATCAGGAGACCTTCTCGGATCAAACCTTACAGAAGAACACACAGGTCCTGCATACTCGGTTCCCGCTCCCGCGTTGCCT
>NW_027862071.1:0-255 GCF_054177405.1 Leptonychotes weddellii
TGACCATCCCCTGGTGACTAAGTGACAGAGCCAGGATGCCCAGGACCATACACCCTGAAGTCAGATTAGGACATCATCCCAGGGTTGACACCACATTGGAGGCCATGCCCTGCTTAATAATATTAAAAATAAGAGCATTTTCTCTGCATCAGGCTCTGCTGGGAGCCTTTGACATGTAATAATTCCTTTTTTTTTTTTTTTAAAGATTTTTATTTATTTATTTGACAGAGAGAGAGACAGTGAGAGAGGGAACAC
>NW_027862072.1:0-255 GCF_054177405.1 Leptonychotes weddellii
GTCAGAGGGAGAAGCAGACTCCCTGCCGAGCAGGGAGCCTGATGCGGGACTCGATCCCGGGACTCCAGGATCATGACCTGAGCCGAAGGCAGTCGCTTTACCAACTGAGCCACCCAGGCACCCCCAGCTAGTATCTTTAAAGTGAGGATTCTGAACTCTAGATCCGAGGTCGTACTAATGTCCGTATTGAGGAGGTCCCTGGCAGTCGGTACTACCTCTTGTTCTTTGTTGATGTGATTTTTTCCACCTTGTCAT
>NW_027862073.1:0-255 GCF_054177405.1 Leptonychotes weddellii
TGCGGGCACCTGTTTGCACGTAGAGACGCAGCTGTGGCGAGGCCAGAAGAACAGAGTGAGGACGGCTGTCTCCGTGACCCAGACTCAGATGCCACCAATGCCCAGCGCTCGGAGCCTCCGTCGGCCCATCTGTAAGATGGGACACATGACACATGAGGGTCAGCGCTGCTATGGGACCGGAGGTCCCTCAGAGCCTAAGACGGGCTGCCTGTGTCCTTGAATGGAGAAGGGGCCGAGGGGAGAGGAGGCGGGTTT
>NW_027862074.1:0-255 GCF_054177405.1 Leptonychotes weddellii
GTGAAACAACAGTTACTGGAGACTGAAAGGATAATGTTATCTAATGTAGAACTGTGATTTGGACTAAGTTGAAAGAAGTACTTATAAACATTAGCCCTAAGACAAGAGGATAGGAAAAAGAACTTTAATAGCATGTGGTGATTGCTGCTTCTTGTAGCTGATAAGCTATTCGATGAATAAGCTGAACTCAAAAAAGAAACGGTCACTTTACAAGAAGAAACAGAAGAGAGAAGATTCACAAATAGATGGACTTTG
>NW_027862075.1:0-255 GCF_054177405.1 Leptonychotes weddellii
GTCTGCTCCATCTCCTCCTGGGATAGAGAAAGAAAGCCTTTGGAAAATGTAAAGCGGTTACAAAATGAGAGACTGCAAGGAGTCAAGCAATCTTATCAAATGGGGTAGAATTTCTTTAATTTAAAGACAACTCACTTCCCACAATTGGTGTCTTCTCTAGTTGTGTAAACCGGTTTCCTATTCACATGCAGAGCTCTGAGCCCAGAAAGGAATTAGAAATTTCTTTTGAAAGGAGAATTTGGTAGAGGGAGGAAG
>NW_027862076.1:0-13225 GCF_054177405.1 Leptonychotes weddellii
TCCAAAGGCCCACCCTCACGCACGACTGGGAGCCTCTGAAGCCCAGCAGTCCTTGAGGGATCCCTCTGGCATCACGCTGGTGCCAGGGCTTGGGCCTTGAGTCTCTCCCTGAAGCCTCTAGGCAGCGTTTTAACCACCCTGGAGCCCTCTCCCAAGCCGTGGGCCAAATGGAAACAATAAAGCTTTTTGCAGGAAAAAAAAAGAATGTCCCTCAGTTGAGATCTTCCTTATTTTTAGAAGGAGAATAATAACATCCACCACACAGGATCAAATAAGATTCATTCCTAATCTTAATTTAAAGGATAAATAAGACAGAATTTGAGATAAAAAAAACTAGAAAGGTCTATGCAAATATAAATCCATGTTTATATTCTTGATAATGATATTCAGTATCAGGACCCTTCAGGTTGAACTTGAGAAGCAAGTGACCTGAGACCTACTGAATCAAAAATTCGGAGGGTGGTTGAGAACCACTGTTATCATGGATTAAACGATGGGATGTATGAAAATAACTGGCATAATGCCAAGCAGTCACATCACAGAGTAACTGTACAATAAGTATTAGCTCCCTCCTCTGCCTTCCCCACTGCCCACAACTCACCCAACACACAGAAGTGTGGCTGCATGCACACACACACACATGCACCAATCAATAATTGTTTGGATACTGTACATGAAAAAAAAAAAACCACTGCTCTTTCAAAATTACATACATTAAGAGCTGGAAGTATACCTATAAAACTTCACATGGTTGGGGGTGCCTGGCTGGCTCCGTCAGTAGAGTATGCAACTCTTGATCTTGAGGTCATGAGTTCGAGCCCCACATCGGGCATAGAGATTACTTTTAAAAAAAAATCCTTCATACATTCGAACACAATTAGTAATATCATGGTTCTCACATCCTGCCTTCTTGAAACTGGGAGAGAAGTTCATCAATAAATATTTATTAAATGTTTATCATATGTCCAACTCTGGTTGCTAGAGAGAATATGAGAAAAGTAGAAAAAATAGTTCCTGCCTTCAAAGGGCTTAATGGGGAAAAAAATGAAGGTAATGTTAAAAAACAAAATTCACTCAGGTGCCTTGGTGGCTCAGTTGGTTAAGGGTCTGACTCTTGATCTCAGCTCAGGTCTTGACCTCAGGGTTGTGAGTTCAAGCCCCACATTGAGCTCCACGCTGGGTGTGGAGCCACCTTAAAAAAAAAGATAAAAACAAAGTTCACTGAGTAAATTTGAAGATATAGTTGGCTTTATTAAGCAATTCATGTATTAGGGAGCAACCCATCTAGCAAGTACAGGGGAGCTCCAAGGAGTTGTACAAAATGGAAGGTTTTTATAGAAAAGAGGGTGGGGCAAGGAGGTTTTGCTAATAATGAAAAGAAAGGACTGTTTCAGGGAAAGTGACGTTCCCTTAGGGGGAAAGGCTTGGGGGTCTTATCATGCAGATTACCTCATCTTCCCTTTGGGGGATGGAGAGGCCCCCCTGTGACAGACTGCCTCGTTGGTGCTGACCAGAAAATTATTGACCGACCAGTAAAGACTACATTTCTAGGGGACGTGGAAACTACAATTAGCTTAGGTATTAAGGCCCACTTTGGTGACATGGTCTAGCTTAAGCGACTCCACTTTGGGCCTGTGCTTTTGTTTTTGACAGTAATTAATACTGACGAACACCTACAGTGGGATAGAAACTGTCGTGGTGGGAAATTGTCTTGATGAACTGGGAGACTCCATGAACACTATCAGATAAGCTATCCCAAAGGATAAGGAAAAAAAGTCTCACAGATCAAATTTCAGTGCTCAAATCACATAATTTGAGTTGACTTAGAAAATAGAGTGAGTAGTAAAGGGAAATAAATAGATTGGGTTAACACATTTGGGGTAGGGTACAGTAGAATAGAAAGGACCATAATACCTGAATCACGGGTTATGCAAAATGTATACGTCCTATATCTCTCTGTCATATCACCTACTGATGATGTGGTTATAAAGATCAGAGTTAAAAATTAACAAGTAGGGGCACCTGGGTGGCTCAGTTGGTTAAGCGTCTGCCTTCGGCTCAGGTCATGATCCCAGGAGAGCCCCGCAGTGGGCTCCCTGCTCAGCAGGAAGACTGCTTCTCCCTCTCCTACTCCCCCTGCTTGTGTTCCCTCTCTCGCTGTGTCTCTCTTTGTCAAATAAGTAAAATCTTTAAAAAAAATTAACAAGGAGACTCATCAAACAGAAGTTACCTGGAGACAATATAGTCTTGCTCTATCAATGAGAAACAGGGACAAGTATGACTGGCCACTGCTGTAATTTGCCAATAATTTACTGTGTGTCTCAAACAGAGGACATGAGGGACCAGAACAGGAGTCACTAATGGGTGACTGGTTTAAGAAATCTACAATTTTCAGGGCACCTGGGTGACTCAGTCAATTAAGCATCTGACTTCAGCTCAGGACAATGATCTTCAGGGTCCTGGGATCGGGCCCCGTGTTGGGCTCCCCGCTCAGTGGGGAGTCTGCTTCTCCCTGTCCCTCTGCTGTTCCCCCTGCTTGTGCGCTCTCTCTCTCTCTCAAATAAATAAAATCTTTTTTAAAAAAGAAATCTACAATTCTCGAGAATATTTACCCTGATGTGGTCCTTCTTGTGGATGTTCAACATATACGCTCTACTTACCTTATCAAATCTAGTATGTCTCACTCTATTAGCAATCTATTCCTTCTCTAATTATTTTACTTATTGCTTTTATTTCTCTTGTTCTCTATATAGTATAAGTAAATATTCTTAAATAATAAAGCAAGCATATATTTTAGGTACAATATAGGAGGTTTTCACATATCCTCTCATTTAATTCTTATATATTATATATAATGAGGTAAAAAAAAAAAGACATATGTTGTAGGCACTGAATAATTTAAGAGTACAATGAAGGGGCACCTGGGTGGCTCAGTCAGTTAAGCATCTGCCTTTAGCTCAAGTCATGATCTCAGAGTCCTGGGATCAAGCCCTGGGTCAGGCTCCCAACTCAGCAGAGAGTCTGCTTCTCCCTCTCCCTCTGCCCCTCGCTCTCTCTCTCTCTCTCAAATAAATAAATAAAATCTTTGAGAAAAAAAAAGAGTACAATGCAATATAGACTTAGTCAATGGCTTGGTGATATGGAGGGCATCCTCTAGGGATCCTAGTAAGGAAAGCTGGGCTTATTCAGTAAAGGATTCATGGAAGAGTTGTTTCTCCATCAGGCCTTGAAGAAAGTGAGGAACTCTACTGGAAAGAGAGTCAGGGTACAGACATTAACAGAGGAGCAAGGAGAGGAAATCTGGGGAAACATCAGGAGAGATCAGTCACAGGAAAACAGATCCCACATTGGGCAGCAGAAAAAGATGCAATCAATCACTTAGGAGAAGGTTGACAGAAGGAGAAAGCCAAAATGCTCAAAAGAGAAAGTAGAACTTGCTTCAAAAATGTGAAGCATTGTTTGAAGACACACTCCTATCAGTAAAATAGTGGGGGTATGCCCTCTGTGGTAGATTGTATTACTGCTCAAAATGTTTGCTGCTACTCCCTGTTTAGGACTACACATTCCCACCCTATTGGTGTCAGCCTTGGCCAATAGTCCTGCTTTGACTAATGAAAGTGATTGGAGGTGATGTGCCCCACTTCTGAAGAAAGGTTTAAGAATCACTGTGTGACTCCACCATATTTATCTTTCTAGCAATGCCCCAGATAGGGGATGCCCATTCAGCCTTGGTTCTGGAATGAAAATAACCTGGAGGCTACATCCAGCCCAATATGGACAAGAAGCACAAATAAGGAAAAATTTTTTGTAAGCCACTGAGATTTGCAAGTTTCTTGTTACTATAACTTAGCCACCTGATACAGCATCCAGTCAGCACTGTTTTGGAGGTTTTAGTCAATACAATAAGAGGGGGGAGAAAAGAGTATTTGGATTGATAAGGAAAACAATTTTTTTTTTTTTTGGTATGTGACTATAATTTCCTATGCAGAAAAATAGAGAGAATTTATGGATAGATTATTCAAATTAATAAGATGGGTTGGCAATCTGGAGCAGAAGAAAGACGCTGCTGTGTTGAGTGAGTGTTCTCTGAGGGTAGAAAAGGTTCAGTGTGGGGGGTAAAAATAGCCTGGGTGAATGAAGAGGCGAAAGGGGAAAGTGTATGTGATGGGGAAGTGAGAAAGACAGGATACATTACTAGGAGGGAAATGAAGGGGAAAGACATGGTGGAAAGAACAATTCAGGTGGGGGGAAAAAAGATGGATTGGCAAGATTTCTGAATACAAACACAAAATACAAAAACCAATAGATTTTTCTTTACCCTGGAAAAAAAAATAGTTAGAAAATATAATTTTTTTAAATTGCCATTTAAACTTAACAGTACAAAAAGTCAAATAAAATAAAATTAGCAGTATAGATAAATGTTCCTAGGAATAAATCTAGCAAAAGATGAGTACTTCTTTATGGGAAAATTATAATACTGTATAGAAAGAAGACTTAAATAAGTGGAGAAATACAGCATATTCTTGGTTTGGAAGATTCAGTATTGTAAAGATGTCAGTTCTTCCCAGTTGAAACCATGCAATCAATGCTATTTTAATCAAAGGCTCAATGGGGTTAGTGCAGAATTTGACAAGCTGATTCTAAAATTATATAGAAGAGAATGGGACCAACAATAACCAAAGCACTCCTGAAGAAGAAAAATAAGGCGGGAAGACTTGCCCTATGAGACATCAAATCTTATTTAATGGCTATAATATTTAAAACAGGGTGCTATTGACAAAGGGATGTATACATTTCATCAAAGAGGAAATAAAAATGGCCATGGCATGAAAAGATGCTAAAATTACTAGTATCCAGGAAAATACAAATTAAAACCACAAGATACCATTTTACACACTCTAGATTGGCAAAATTGAAGTCAGATAATAAAAACGGTTGACAAAAAATGTAAAACAACATGTACTTTCATCCACTGTTGATAGAAGCCCATCAGTTTTGGAAAAGTCCTGTTGAATATGCACGTATCTATGACCTGGTAATCCCACCTCTAGGTGTATAAGCTAGAGAACTTCTTGCACAGGGACCAAGGGATAGAGGAAGAATGCTTATAGCCGTCTTATTCCTAAGAGCAAAATGCTGAAAAGAGCAAAAGGCTGAAAACAACCTACTCTCCATCATAAGTCATGAGAGTATCAGACTGAGACATAGTCCTACCCAGGAATGCTCTGCAACGGTGGACATGAATGAACTACAGCCACATGCATCAGCATGAATAAGGCTCAGGGACACAAAGGTCATTGGAAAGGCCAGGTCACTGAAGAATGCATCCAGTACAAATCCAATTGTCTACCATTCTAATCAGGGAAAACCAAGGAGCATGTTATTAAGAGATATATTCATATGGGGTTAAGAAAAACCCTATGAAGCAAATGAGCTAATTGATAATATAAAATCCAGGCTACTGGTCACCCGGAGGGTCAGGAATAGGATCTTCTAAGGGAGCTTCTAGGGTGGTGATGTTCTATTTTTGAAACTGGGTGGTAGGTCCATGAATGTGCATTTTATTATTATTATTTAATTTGCATATATATTTTTTACACCACCCTGGGTACAATTTATGTGTATGGTATATTTCATAACAATTTTTTAAATTAATGGGCTAAACCATATATCTTTTTTATACATAACTACTGTACTAAAATATAGAAATTATAAAACACATAAAAACCAATCTCTTTAAAGGATGGGGTAAAATAAAATAAATATTCTTTTAATGAATGGTACCAAAAAAATACTTCTAGTGAATTGTAGAAGTTTGGTTTCATATTCTGAATGCTTAGCTTTTAATGTCTTGCTAATCTTGATAGCTTCATGTTAGCTAATTTCTGAAGACTAGTATATACTCAGGGTGATGTATATTGTTAATGACAGTGGGTGCATATTAACTTTTTCAAATGATCTTCTTTAATAATTCAAATTTTTGCTTAACTACTTGTTAGATTTCATAAAAGTGTCACTATTTTTACTTCGAATATGGCTGATGAAGACCTAGTTCTAAGTGGAAAAGGAGTGTCAGCTCCTTAATTTACTTGTATTAGTCTTGGTATTTTCATCCATCTGAGTATTCTTTGTAAGAATTTTTTGAGGCCCTTATCAGTGTCTCAAGAATTCATTTAAACTTCTTAATATAATCTGGAAATCCTCTCAACTAGGCCTACAAAAACTGTAATTGTTTCTACTAACGACTGCTATATAACTATGCCAAAGTGTAGGAGCTTAAAACAATAATTTAGTATTATTAAATATTAAAGTTTTGTGACTCAGGAATTTGGACAAGGCATTGTGGGAATAGCTCATCACTGCTCCATGATGTCTGGGACCTCATCTAGGATAAGTTGCTTGGAAGACAGAACACCAGGTCCACCAGGCATCTCTCCACATAGCCTCTCCATTTGGGTAGCTTGAGCTTCCTCACAGCATGGTTGCCCCAAGGTTCTAAAAGTACAATGCAGAAGCTCCTAATCTTTTCATAGGCTAGCCCTGTAACTGACATAGCGACACTTCTGTCATACATTATTGGTCAAGCAAGTCACTAAGGCCAGCTTGGATTCAAGTGGGAGTGTAATCAGATTACATCTTTCAGAAGCAGAAAAGAATTTGCCACCATATTTAATCTTCCATAGAAACACAGCACCAAAAGGGAGCCACTGTAAACCCTTCTCACTGGAGAACTGCAAATCTCCCAGAAGTGGGACATGAAGGTCTCATACACTAACCCACTGAAGAAACTACTGTCAGGTATTAAATATTAGCAAAGCGTGTTTGCTTTCTTTCTTGATAAAAATAAATACAATTAGAAATTCCTGCCTCCTTGCGGGGGGGTACCCCTAAGTAGAGACAGGCATTAGGGATGCTTGAAAGAATCAAGGATCACATTGAACTGAGAGATGTGAATTGGTGATTTGCTGCGGGTCCACAATCCATGCAGTTGGGCTGCAGAAACTTGAACATTGGAAGTAAATGCTCTCAATTGGCTTCCAAATGGCAGCCTCTTGTTTTCATCACACAGTGGCCTGGCTTAGAGTGCTGGACTGACTGCTAGGTGCAGCTTTAGCAGTCCTGCTGCCCACTCTGACAGGTGGATGGGTTCCTTTCAGGGAGCTGGAGGCCCTACAGCTGCTAATAGTAATTATACTTGTCAGCAATGCATTCCCCTCAGGAAACTCCTGCTGCTTCATTAGGGCTAATTGCCAATAGGCAGTGCAGTTTCCTAGAAGAGGAGGGGACATAAACTCACAGGGAGTTGACAGACCAGCTGTGTGAGCTCAGAGAAGCCAGATGTGGCCATGTGCCATTACAGTGTAGCTGAGGGCTGCTGAATTCATTCAACCCAGTCCCAGGAACAGAATAAAAGAAAGAATTTGGTGAGGTAGGCTAAACTCATCTCCATCTTTATTGTGCTACAAGCTTTTGTGAAAAACATGAACACACCTTGCTGGACTTCTGACTTTAAAAAAAAAAAAAAACACCTCTGAAAATACATTTCTTACCTTATATAGGACATAGGGACTGAAGGCTTCTCCTATAACTAGTTTCATTCATTTGTCCATTCAGTAAATATTTATTTCCTACTACATGAAAAGAACTATGCCTGCACTCAGGGCACAAGATGAGGTGCTCTGTCTGATGGGAGCCAGATCACATATAGAGTCTTCTAAGTTAAAGTAAGGACTATAGCTTTCCATTAACGTGAAGTGAAAAGCCATTGAAACAGAGAAGTGCCATAATCTTACATTCCAAAGTATCGGTCTATTTACTACATTGACAATGACTACAAGAGAGCAAAGGTAGAAGGTAGAACACCCATAGGGAGGCAAGTGCGATAAGTCAGGTGAGAGATGATGGAGGCTCAGAGCAGAGTGGTCATGGGGAGGTTACGAGAAGTGAGAGGATTATGGATATATGTAGAAGGTGGAACCAACGGAATTTCCTGATGGATTGAATATAGAGTGTAAAAGAGAAGAATACAGATGGCTCCAAAGTTTGGGGGCTACATACCTCCCCAAAGGATGGAGTTGCCATCAACCAAGATGAAAAAAGCCAGGAGAAGTAGAGTGGGAGGAAACCAGGAGTTCCATTTGGAATGGTGATTCTGAGACATCTATTTGACATCCAAATGGAGATGTCAAATAAGCAGTTGGCTGTGTGTGTCTCCAGTTGAATAGAGAGGTCTGGACTGCAGGTAAACTGAGGGTCATTGATATATGGACAGTATTTAAAGTGTTTATTTTTTTAAGATTTTATGTTTTATTTATTTATTCGAGAGAGAGAGAGAGAGACAGATTGAGAGACTGAGTACGAGGAAGAGCAGAGGGAGAGGGAGAAGCAGGCTCTCCACTAAGCAGGGAGCCCCATGCAGGGCTCGATCCCAGGACCCTGGGATCATGACCTGAGCCGAAGGCAGCTGCTTAACCGACTGAGCCACCCAGGAGCCCTTAAAGTGTTTAAATGCCAAATGAGTTCACCAAGAAGTGGGTGTAGCTAGAGGAGAGGAAATGACTGAAAAATGGAGCTCTGCAGTGCTCCACTACTGAGACAGCAGGAAAAGGAGGGCCTGGCAAAGACACAAAGATACAGAGAAGAGACAACCAGGGAGGGAGGAGGAAACCCAAGAGTACAGGGTCTCGGAAGCCACATGAAATAAGTGCAATTAATGGATGAGGGATACTAGACTCGGCCTCATAAGGCTCACAGCTTGGGTAACATGAAAACTAAGAGCTGACCATTGGATTGGTGGACAGGGAACTCCCGGCATTTAAAATGAAATTTTTAGCAATTCTGTCTGTCTCAATCTTTAATATCAGTAAAAATTTTTGCAAAGTTGACTTGGAAGGGAGTACGTCTTCCCCATACAGAGCAACCTAGGTCTGTTTTTTAGGATTTTTAAATTGATAAATAATAAAAGTAGAAAGAAAGCCTCCCTTAATTAGGGTGGGAGTTAACATATTCATTATTCTAATATGAATATTCTAATTCAACATCTTAGTTGAATAAGCAGCATGGCCCACTTGTCTAGCTTCAGATATAAATTTGATCATATATCCTTATAGGAGTTCAATTTCCTCCTGTAGCCTCTACCTCTTCATATTTATACACAGTCTCTCTTGGCACCTCCCCAACACTTTCAGTTTGTCTCAGAACACTCGAGGCCTTCTTAATCCAAAGTTGAAATTCTGCTTCCAGGTGAAATGTACAGTGTAGTGGCTGAGAGCCTGGATTCTCAAACTATACTGCCCGAGTCCAAATCCCAGCTCTATGGGTGTATTAGTCAGCTATCACCAGGTTATGCTGCCTAACAAACAAATTTTAATTCCAGCAATGAATGTAATATTTCTCCTTCATTTGACATGTAGGTAGCCATAGGTAAGCTGCCTTGAGTATGCTCCTGACTCTGGGGCATGGTAGCATCTGTACCATATGTCTTCTTGACTGAAGGAGGAATCTTGAATTGAGAAATGCATGTTCTCGTGCAACACAACAGAGACTAAGCCAGACGCTGCAAACACTCTTAAAGCTTCTGCTTCAATGTCACGTCCATTCACATTTTTTTGACTAAATAAAGTAAGTCACATGGTATGGTTTCTATCATCAGTTCCTTCCTTTTCTGTGTGTATGTGCTGCTCTGTCCATCAAAAAGTGGGGCCTATTTCCAATCCTCTTGAATCTGGACTGGCCTTGTGAACTTGCCTTAACCGACAGAATGTGGCAGGCAGTGTCACTTTACGATTTTTAAGCCCAGCTCTTAAGAAGGTGGGCAGCTTCCACCTCCTGTGTCTTAGGACCAGCTGGCATGCTGAAAGGCACCCCAGACTGGATGACAGAATGAACAGAATCCATGCGAGGGGAAGTCCTGAAGGATGAGAGGCCATCCTGGACATTGCAGCCTCAGCTAGATCCCAGTTGATGTGGGTGCATGAAGAGACCCTAAGGAAGACCAGCAGAAGAAACTCCAGTTGAGCTCCAGCAAAACCACAGATTCATGAGACACAATGAAGTAGTGTTTTTAGCCACTCACTTTTGAGGTAGTTAGTTGTGCAAGAACAGGTAAGTGAAGTGCATTGGTCAAGTCCCAAACCAACAGAGCAGGGAGGAGGTGTGTGGAGAGGAAAGTAAATATTTTTGAATAATAGTACAATTTAGCACAGTCCTTCAGTAGCATTATGAACTCCTTCAGCACACTGTGTCTCAGCTGCTCCTCTGTAAATGGGAGTAATTTTTTCTTAAGTAGGCTCCATGCCCGGCTTGGAGCCCAACGCAGGGCTCAAAGTCACAACCCTGAGATGGAGACCTGAGCTGACATTAATAGTTGGATGCCTAACAGAGCCACCCAGGCACCCCATAAATGGGAGTAATTTTTAATTGAAACCCTCCCACTAGATTGTTGTGTTAAGGTAAAAGGGTTAAATAAATAAAGGCATGTGATGCATTCCGATTTGGCACAAAGTTAGCTATGTTTTGTTCGATCCCTGAGAGGCCTCTGTTTCTTGCCTTGGTGGTCCCCGTAAGGTGTCATTGGGAAGCTGGGACCCTTACTCCAGTCCAGATCTCTGCAGGCCACAGCTATACCTCATGGAAGGACAATGCCACTCTAGTTAGCTATTTAACTCTAACCACGTTTACCTTCACAGGCTCACTTACCACCCCTAAAGCCCCTTTTGTAAGGAGAGCTCTCCAGCCTGGACCACACACACTGTGTCAGAGACAACCTCGCATCCACCCAGATGTAGGGCCTGGTACTGGACCCCAATCACCCACCAAGATTTCTTCTCCATGATGAGTCCCTTTGGGGACTTCCATGTCCCCCCCCACTGACAAATATCCACTGGGACTATTTCAAATCATGAAAGAAGTGAGACAGAGGTCACAGTCTCTTCTCTCCCAGGAGATTCTTTGGTCCCTGAGGACATTTACCCACCTCCTGCCCAGAAGCAGCTCTGTGTTGTACTGAGCACTGGGAGACAGAGTTTTGGCCAGGACCTAAAGGGATAACAGTAATTACTACTGGAAAGAGAAATTTCTCCTGTTTTGTTTCTCTTTTTTCTGCCTCTTTCTTTCTCTTTCTTCTTACCTCAGAAAGTTTTGTGTAGCTTTTTATTTTTTTTTACTATAGGAATGTATTATTTATAAGTAGAAAACAATAAATCAAAGGAGAAAAGAGTGTGAAAAAATTTGAAAAAAATTCCCCCAGTGGTATCTCAATATTTAAATATGCAACTCTATTTAAATTATGCAAACTTAAGGTTGCTTATCAAATTCCCTGTAATTCATGACATGCTGAATTGACATTGGAGTCTTGACCTGCTGAAACAGAAGAAAGTCCATTATTTTTTACCAAATACTTCTTAGAATCTCTAGGGATGCTTATCAGCATCTTTGAATCTATCCTGATAGTCCCTATGTTTTATGCACAGAACAAATCTTCCCTTCTAATGCTTAGGCCCTGGGCAGAAGAGAGCCACCCTGTATAAGAAACGCCTGGTTCCCTTCCTCTGTGAAGACTTATCCTTAATTAACGTAGGGTTTTTATTATCCAAGTGATATGTGGGTGAAGCCAGCAGATGTTACCATTGAAAAGATAGTTTGTTCTTCACAGATCCCAAGAAGAAGGGGCACACCACACCATGCAGGGCCACACACAGAACAGGATTAATCAGGAGGCAGAGGGAACAAAGGGAAAATGTGCATAGAAGACTTTACTGTGGTTTTCACTGCAAGGAAAACACAAGGCAGGGTAAGCAGGTTTAGGGTTGGCTCTTTGGAATAATCTCTGCAGGCTGGTGGGGGCGGTGGGGGCTGTCCTGAGCTGTCTGATACTTGGCCCTGGGGTGGGATAAGGACCTAGGAATATTGGCCTGGAATGTAAGAGCCAAATGGAGGAGGCAGAGGTGGTGTGGGGTCTGGATTTGTTAATTTGCATACGAAAGGCATACTCCAGGTTGAACTGTTTTTCTCTAGGAATTAGCTAACCCTGTGAGGAACAATCCCTTTCTGGTCAGCTGTCCTCAAGCCCCAAATACCCAAGCATCAGGAAAAGAGAAAACAGGGGCGCCTGGGTGGCTCAGTCGTTAAGCGTCTGCCTTCGGCTCAGGTCATGATCCCAGGGTCTTGGGATCCAGCCCCGCATTGGGTTCCCTGCTCTGCAGGAAGCCTGCCTCTCCCTCTCCCACTCCCCCTGCTTGTGTTCCCTCTCTCGCTGTGTCTCTCTCTGTCAAATAAATAAATAAAATCTTAAAAAAAAAAAGAATAGAGAAAATATCACTAATATGTGAGCCTTGATTGGGGACCATCCTGATGCATCATCAGACAAGTTTCTTTGTCCCTGAACCTCAATGAGGGGAGGAGGGTGCAGGGGGCACTGCCCAATTCTGTCCCCCAAAAGTACAGGCCCTCAAGGCTCTCAAGTCAGAGTGCCCCATTCCATACAGTCCTTGTTGTGTTTTGTTTTAAAGAAATCTATTTCTTTTTCAGAATTAAAAACTGAACTTACACTATTAGGGCATTTCTCAGCAGCTTGCTGAAAGTTCTTGTCCCTTCTTCTTTTTCCTCCACCAGACCCTAATTTCCATGAGGCAAGAACAGTGACTTCCTGTTCACTCTTGCATCCCGTACGCACACCGTACTAATTAATACTTAAATATTTGTTAAATCATCTAACGAATGAATGAATTCGGGAAATAGGACATCTAGCGAAAATAGTACCTGAGTGCAGGTGTCTCATTCTCTCTCCATTGTTTATGATCCTTGGAATTTTACCAACCAAATTTAAAAGAGGAGAAAAACTGTTGCTAAAAATAGTGCCAATTCCCTTCCCTGGGCCAAGGTCAATTTTTTTTTTAATTTTTTTTTAAGATTTTATTTATTTATTTGAGAGAGAGAATGAGATAGAGAAAGAGCATGAGAGGGAGGAGGGTCAGAGGGAGAAGCAGACTCCCTGCTGAGCAGGGAGCCCGATGCGGGACTCGATCCCGGGACTCCAGGATCAGGACCTGAGCCGAAGGCAGTCGCTTAACCAACTGAGCCACCCAGGTGCCCGGTCAATTTTTTTTTTTAACAGCTTTGCTGATAGATGCCTTACATACTATAAAGTTCACTGATTTAAAGTACACTAACTCGGGCGCCTGGGTGGCTCAGTTGGTTGAGCGACTGCCTTCGGCTCAGGTCATGA
>NW_027862077.1:0-1895 GCF_054177405.1 Leptonychotes weddellii
GTCGAAGGCATGCGTGGAGCCGGTCCCGAAAGATCAAGCCAGCCAGTCCCCGTCCAGGGCCGGACCCGGGCTGCAGGCCGTCCCCCCGCCTGACCTCCCTGCAGAGCACGCCGGTGCCGGGACCCGGGGAGTCCAGCCAAAGAGGGGAGCAGGAAATGGCGATCAGCCCGCCCATCGGGCAGCAGTGGATCTGAAGGGCATCCCTGAGGATGCTGGCTGCCCTGGGTCCCCTTCAAGTCCCGAAGGGGAACAGCAACACAGAGCCAGACGACTGTGGGCAGAAAGGCGAGAGATCGCGGAGCTGACACGACAAATCCACAGCCTGCAAACCCAGGAAGCCTCTTCGCAGAAGGAAACTTCACAGTTGGACAGGGAGATTCAGCCGCTGAAGCTGAAACTTCAGAACCCCCTGGATGAACAGGACCAATACATCCTGCAACTTCACCGAAAAGTGTTTCAAGCGGAAGCTCAGTGCTTGGAAATGAAGAAGAAACTGGCCAACATGTACAGAGAAATGAACTTCACGTGCCGGATTCGCAACCTCTACAAGAAGATGGCCCAAGACCTGGCCAAGGAGCTGGAGAGAACCACCTCCTACTATCGCAAGCTGGTCCTCTTCCATCCGGACAGAGCCACAAAGAGCTGGGTGGGAGCTGCGCCCAGAGAGAGGGAGTTCCAGGAGCTAAGGAAAGAGAATGATCGCTTGAGGCGGATGCTAGCCAGTGTGGAGTCCAGCTGCCGGCCTGTCCTGAGGGACCCTCTTGGTCCTGCTGCTCCGCCCACAGCCCACGCAGGCTGGGAAGTGTCAGGGGGTCCCCGGGGTCATCGGGCCCCCAGGGGCGATGGAAGGCCCACCGTGAGGGCCCCGGGGCCCGGAGTCGCCTGCAAGGGTGACCGGGCTCAGGGCAGCTGGGCTCTGAGCAGCCAAAGCCCGGCTCAGCATCTGCGCGGAGCTCCGTGAAGAACATCTGATGGCTCTCTCTCTAGTGAAACGGCTACTATTTCGGAACTGACGCCACAGTGACTCTCCGCAGGACAGTGGTGGAACCCCATCGCGGACTGTGTAACTAGAGCTTCGTCCACATTGTCATGAATACATAGCTTCCCCGCCAGACGCTTTAGAACTCTATGCTGTAGGTATGGTGGTCGGATTTAAATTAATGCCACTGGGACTGAAGACATCCTCTATGGTGGACATGGAGAGAGACTTTCAAACAAGACCATTTCTGTGCTCTAGGACTAGGGTTACAGTTCTGCAGAAATAACTCAGTATTTATGTGAATAAAATGTCATTGCCTTAAGAGAGAGAGAGAAAAACAAAACATCCCACTCAAACTGTATAAAATAGTTAGTGTAGTCCTAAATTAAATTTTAGTCCTAACTCATATTTTAGTCCTAAATTCAAATTTTAGTCGTAAATCCACATTTTAGTTCTAAATTCATATTTTAGTCCTGAATTCATATTTTAGTCCAAAATTCATTGCATTAGTTTAGTCTTAAATTTATAGATAGGAAAACTTAGGAATTTGCAACCATTTCTTCCTTGTTCTGCAATTTTTTTTTCTTCTTAGTCTTTGTTGTTTTGTTTAAAATACTGTTTGTTGTTTAACAGTTATGAATTTTATGCAGTCAAAATACAAAGTTTTCTCCCGATGACAAGCATACACACCCATGCACGTGGACGCGTGCACACGCACACACCCCAGGATGCAGAATCTAGACTACTGTAGTTGTTTTGTGAGTACCTGAAAATGTAAAAATAGAATTGAGAATTTAAAAAATTGCTTGTAGATCAATAAATTACTGACACGAAAAAACGTGTGTGTGCAATGTGTAAATCTCGAGAGGACAGGCTCCTTGATCTTCTGCACAGAGGACAGAGTGCCTGATGGACC
>NW_027862078.1:0-255 GCF_054177405.1 Leptonychotes weddellii
GAAATAATCCCCTTTGCTATTTCTCCCTTTTTTTATGCACAGAAAAGAAGCACACATTGTCATGCCTCAAACTACTTTTTATTTGCAACTACATGATTTCACGCAATTCTTCTAAACAATGACATAAAATAGATTTCCTTGTGTATAAATAACTTACATACTCTCCATAAAGTAAATGCTCAAAGGTGCTAGAACAGATCGTCTGCTGCTACAGTGTTCTCGTATCCAACAGAGTTGATGCACAATATATAAATA
>NW_027862079.1:0-255 GCF_054177405.1 Leptonychotes weddellii
TGATATTAGTAATTTGGATCTTCTCCCTTTTTATTTCCTGACTAGTCTAGCTAGAAGTTAATTGATGTTAATGAGCTTCTCGAAAAACCATCTTTTTTTTTCTTTTTTTATTAACATATAATGTATTATTTGTTTCAGCGGTACAGGTCTGTGATTCACCAGTCTTACACAATTCACAGCGCCCACCATAGCACATACCTTCCCCAATGTCCAACACGCAGCTACCTCATCCCTCCCACCCCCCACCACTCCAGC
>NW_027862080.1:0-255 GCF_054177405.1 Leptonychotes weddellii
GCCAGGCTTGGGTGTTAGAGAGAAAACTAATTTTTTTTTTTTTTTTTTTTTCTGAAATTGGGTGTTTTCAAATGAGCCAAACCTGTATGGGCTGGGCAGATCTGGGCCCCTGAGTTAGTACTAGGTGAATGTGAGTGTTTCATGGGGGATGGTGGGCTCTGGGAAGAGAAGGCTGGCCAAGGTCCAGCTGGAGAGGGAGTCCATGGAAGCTAGTGGGAGCCCAGTGTGGGGAGCTGTCTTTCTGCAGAGCCAGGT
>NW_027862081.1:0-255 GCF_054177405.1 Leptonychotes weddellii
CAAAGGAAACAGTCAACAAAACCAAAAGACAACTGACAGAATGGGAGAAGATATTAGCAAACGACATATCAGATAAAGGGCTAGTATCCAAAATCTATAAAGAACTTATCAAACTCAACACCCAAAGAACAAATAATCCAATCAAGAAATGGGCGGAAGACGGGTGCCTGGGTGGCTCAGTTGGTTAAGCGACTGCCTTTGGCTCAGGTCATGATCCTGGAGTCCCGGGATGGAGTCCCGCATGGGTCTCCCTGC
>NW_027862082.1:0-255 GCF_054177405.1 Leptonychotes weddellii
GCTTAACGACTGAGCCAGCCACCCAGGCGCCCTTTGCTTTCACATTTGTCTTTTATTTATATTATACGTATTTTTTCTGATCCATTTGAGAGTAAGTTGTGGACGTCATACCCTTGGACCTCCAAATACTTCAGCATGTATTTCCTAAGAGCAAAGACATTTTCTTTTTTTTTTTTTTTTATTTTTTATTTATTTATTTTTTTATTCTTATGTTAATCCCCATACATTACATCATTAGTTCTAGATGAAGTGTTC
>NW_027862083.1:0-255 GCF_054177405.1 Leptonychotes weddellii
TGATATCACCTACCTCAGAGGGCTTTTGTGAGGCCGAAATGAATTAATACACGTATAGTGTCGGAAAGCATGTGCAAATGCTCGGTGGGTGCTAACTCGTGATTGTAGAATTTTCCGGGTCCAGCGGCACGTGCGTCTCTAACTTTGATAGTCATGCCCCATTGCCTTCCACCGGTGACATCCCAGTGCACACTCCCAACGGCAGCCCGTGTGACTGTTTCCCCACAACCTGGCCAACGTGGTGCATTATAAAAC
>NW_027862084.1:0-255 GCF_054177405.1 Leptonychotes weddellii
CACACTGCGTGCCATACCAGCCCAGCACAGTCTAGGTCCAGCAGAAACCAGCAGGACAGACAAGAGCCCCTCTGGACGGCAATTTCGGAATGTGAATTAAAGTCCCCAATCGATTAATACCTATGCCCAGACAAGAGCCCCTCTGGACGGCAATTTCGGAATGTGAATTAAAGTCCCCAATCGATTAATACCTATGCCCAGACAAGAGCCCCTCTGGACGGCAATTTCGGAATGTGAATTAAAGTCCCCAATCGA
>NW_027862085.1:0-255 GCF_054177405.1 Leptonychotes weddellii
TGCCATCTGCAAATAGTGAAAGTTTTACTTTTTCCTTTCCAATTTAGATGCCTTCCGTTTATTTTTGTTGCATAATTGCTCTGCCTAGGTTTTCCGATACTATGTTGAATAAAAGTGGCGAGGAAAGACCAGGAAAGTTCCTAAGGTAGAGGATCTTAGAGGAAATAGTAACAGCTGAAACTTTTCTCTCTTGGATGTGATGTTATCTGTGGGCTTGTCCTGTATGGCCTTTATCATGTTGAGGTATGTTCCTGC
>NW_027862086.1:0-255 GCF_054177405.1 Leptonychotes weddellii
AGACGCTTAACGACTGAGCCACCCAGGCACCCCTAAATAAATAAAATCTTAAAAAAAAACAAACAACATGACCTTGGGCAAACATTTACTATAAATCAGTTTCAATTTCCTCATCTTGAAAGTATGCATAATATTTACAGAACCATTACAAAATGTGTATAATAATGTATATTTTACAGAATGAGATGATGTACACATGGATCGTCAAGACTTTTCTGGAATAAAGTAAATGCTCACCAACTGTCAGTTCCTTCA
>NW_027862087.1:0-1895 GCF_054177405.1 Leptonychotes weddellii
ATGAGAGACGATCGACTCTGAAAAAAAAACTGAGGGTTATAGAGGGGAGGGGGGTGGGAAGATGGGTTAGCCTGGTGATGGGTATTGAGGAGGGCACATTCTGCATGGAGCACAGGGTGTTATGCACAAACAATGAATCATGGAACACTACATCTAAAACTAATGATGCAATGTATGGGGATAATATAAGAATAAAAAAATTAAAAAACAAAACAAAACAGAAAAATCCCAAATTCACCAACTAACTCTACACCTTAAAGAACTAGAGAAAAAGTAACAAAGGATGCCTAAGCCACGGATTAGAAGAGAAATAATTAAAATTAGAGCAGAGATCAATGAATTAGAAACCAGAAACACAGTAGATCAGATCAACAAAACTAAAAGCTGGTTCTTTGAAAGAATTAGTAAGATTGATAAACCACTGACCAGACTTATCCAAAAGAAAAGAGAAAGGACCCAAATTAATAAAATTATGAATGAAAGGGGAGAGATCACGACTAACACCAAGGAAATAGAAACAAGTATTAGAAATTATTATCAACAACTATATGTCAATAAATTAAGCAACCTGGAAGAAATGGAAGCCTTCCTAGAAACCTAAAAACTGCCAAGACTGAAACAGGAAGAAATTGACAACTTGAATAGACCAATAACCAGTAACGAGATTGAAGCAGTAATCAAAAACCTCCCAAAAAACAAGAGTCCAGGGCCTAATGGATTCTCTGGGGAATTCTACTAAACATTCAAAGAAGAAATAATACTTATTCTCCTGAAGATGTTTCAAAAAATAGAAGGAACGCTTCCAGACTCATTCTATGAGGCCAGCATTACCTTTTTTTTTTTTTTTAAAGATTTTATTTATTCATTTGAGAGAGAGAATGAGATAGAGAGCATGAGAGGGGGGAGGGTCAGAGAGAGGCAGACTCCCCGCCGAGCAGGGAGCCCGATGTGGGACTCGATCCCGGGACTCCAGGATCATGACCTGAGCCGAAGGCAGTCGCTCAACCAACTGAGCCACCCAGGCGCCCCGAGGCCAGCATTACCTTAATCCCCAAACCAGGCAAAGACCCCATCAGAAGGGAGAATTTCAGACCGATGTCCCTGATGAATATGGATTCCAAAATTCTCAACAAAATCCTAGCTAATAGGATCCAACAATACATTAAAAGGATCATCCACCATGACTGAGTGGGATTTATCCCGGGGATGCAAGGGTGGTTCAACATTTGCAAATCAATCAATGTGATAGAACACATTATTAAGAGGAGAGAGAAGAACCATATGGTCCTCTCAATTGATGCAGAAAAAGCATTTGACAAAATACAGCATCCTTTCCTGATTAAAACTCTTCAGAGTATAGGGATAGAGGGAACATTCCTCAAGTTCATAAAATCCATCTATGAAAAATGCACAGTGAATATCATCCTCAATGGGGAAAAGCTGAGAGCATTTCCCTTAAGATCAGGCACACGTCAAGGATGCCCACTCTCGCCACTCTTGTTCAACATAGTCCTGGAAGTCCTAGCAACAGCAATCAGACAACAAAAAGAAATAAAAGGTATTCAAATTGGCAAGGAAGAAGTCAAACTCTCTCTTTTCGCAGATGACATGATACTTTATGTGGAAAACCCAAAAGACCCCACCCCCAAATTACTAGAACTCATACAGCAATTCAGTAATGTGCAGGATAAAAAATCAATGCACAGAAATCAGTTGCTTTCTCATACACTAACAATGCAACTGTAGAAAGAGAAATTAGAGAATCGATTCCATTTACAATAGCACCAAAAACCAGAAGATACCTTGGAATAAACCTAACCAAAGAGATAAAGGATCTATACTCTAGGAACTACAGAACACTCATGAAAGAAATTGAAGAAGACACAAAAAGATGG
>NW_027862088.1:0-255 GCF_054177405.1 Leptonychotes weddellii
CATAAAATATATATTGTTTTTATTGATTGTGTTCTATAATTCCCAAAGCTTTCTTCATTCTTTTTCATTCTCTTTTCTTTATAGACCTCTAACTGGATCATTTCAAATGTTGTCTTCTAGGTCAGTGATTATTTTAAAGATTTTATTTATTTATTTGACAGAGAATGAAAGAGAGAGTACAAGCAGAGGAAGTGGCAGGCAGAGGGAGAGGGAGAAGCAGGCTCCCTCCTGAGCAAGGATCCAGATGTGGGGCTT
>NW_027862089.1:0-255 GCF_054177405.1 Leptonychotes weddellii
CCAGACTTATCAAAAAGAAAAGAGAAATGACCAAATAAATAAAGTCATGAATGAAAGAGAGATCACAACCAACACTGAAGAAATACAAACAATTATAAGAACATATTATGAGCAACTATATGCCAGCAAATTAGACAATCTAGAAGAAATGGATGCATTCCTAGAGATGTACAAACTACCAAAACTAAACCAGGAAGAAATAGAAAACCTGAACAGACCCATAATCAGTAAGGAAATTGAAGCAGTAATCAAAAA
>NW_027862090.1:0-255 GCF_054177405.1 Leptonychotes weddellii
CATATCAATGAGATCATATGATACATGTCTTTCTCTGTTTGACTTATTTCACTCAACATAATACCCTCCAGTTCCATCCACGTCGTTGCAAATGGCAAGATCTCATTCCTTTTGATGGCTGCATAATATTAATGGGAGGTCATTCTTAAGGATAAGGAGACTAGACATTGCAAGAGCTCATGCTGTATGGACCAGGTGGGGAAGACCTGGAGGACAGAGCCTCTGGAGTCTCGATGAGGGAGGAGAGGGCAGGAA
>NW_027862091.1:0-255 GCF_054177405.1 Leptonychotes weddellii
CCTTCTGCTGTCAGCCGGGCAAAGCCCTGGGGTGGCCAGGTGGGGCCCAGGGACCGGAGGTCAGAGTCCCAGGTGACAGCTGCCAGGGTGGGGTGGGGTCCTGCCCCGAGCCCGCCCACTGTGTCTCCCGGGAGTGTGCTCACTCTGCCTTACTTGGCCTGGAGGAGAAACCCGTAAACACTCCCCTGCTAGCTTCTGCGGGGTGGGGAGGACAGATGTGGCAGAGGGGGCTGTCCCTTGCCCTCCGCCGGACGG
>NW_027862092.1:0-255 GCF_054177405.1 Leptonychotes weddellii
CCTTCTGCTGTCAGCCGGGCAAAGCCCTGGGGTGGCCAGGTGGGGCCCAGGGACCGGAGGTCAGAGTCCCAGGTGACAGCTGCCAGGGTGGGGTGGGGTCCTGCCCCGAGCCCGCCCACTGTGTCTCCCGGGAGTGTGCTCACTCTGCCTTACTTGGCCTGGAGGAGAAACCCGTAAACACTCCCCTGCTAGCTTCTGCAGGGTGGGGAGGACAGATGTGGCAGAGGGGGCTGTCCCTTGCCCTCCGCCGGACGG
>NW_027862093.1:0-255 GCF_054177405.1 Leptonychotes weddellii
CAAGTCCAGCATTCCTTGTTGTTTTTCTGTCTGGATGATCTATCTATTGTTGAAAGTGGGGAATTGACATCCCCTACTATTATTTTGTTGTTGTTTTTCTCCCCTCTAATCTGTTAGTTTATGTTTCATGTGTTTAGATGCTCCTGTGTTGGGTGCATATGTATTAAGTACTGTTATATCTTCTTGATTAATTGACTCCCTTACCATTATATAATACCTTCTTTGTCTCTTGTTACATTTTTGGTGTAAAGTCTA
>NW_027862094.1:0-255 GCF_054177405.1 Leptonychotes weddellii
GTGCGGCAGAGCTCCCAGGTATCAGAGCAGGGAAGCCAGCTGCAGAGACAGAGCCGAGGCTCGGGCTCTCAGCTCGGGGTTGCCATAAACCATGATCTGCGGCACAGTCAGGCCACTGCTCTTCCAGCAGGGACCCAACAAGCGGCAGATCTGGGGACACTCCCCTTCCTCCCCTGGGAGGAGCGGCACAGAAGCACACCGCAGGGATCTGCTGGCTTTGGAGACTCCACACGGGGTCGTGAGCCAGAGATAGAA
>NW_027862095.1:0-255 GCF_054177405.1 Leptonychotes weddellii
AGGGAACAGCTCCTATTTGAACGATGGGAGTGGTGAAAGTTTAATTGGAGACACCGTCTTATAAATATTCAGAAAATCTCTCAGTCTATAAAAGTCCAGCTTTCCAGTTGTATTTGGCCTGGCCAATCTTGTCATCATTTAGAGGTCATATCCGACGGAGTATTGAGCAGCCTGTCCTAGGCTTCACAATTAAGACCACGAGAGACTGACATTAAAACTGCTGGGGTTAACATCCCCATTGTGCCCCAGTGCCGG
>NW_027862096.1:0-255 GCF_054177405.1 Leptonychotes weddellii
GACGGGAGGAGGGAGGGGAGTGATGTGGGCCTGTGGCATCGGGTGAGGCTACTGCCGACCTGACTGTGGGGCAGGTGCAGGATTGTCTGTTCACACACCGCGGTCGTCCGCGAGTAGCTGGGACCACAGCTCGTAAACGGTCCTTGCACACTGTCCTCACTGCAGAGTTTTCTCTCTTGTCTCTTTCTTCCCCCCGCTTCTTTCTTTTCATCAAAGTAAAACTTTTCCCACAGCAACTGCACCATTTTGCTTTCC
>NW_027862097.1:0-1894 GCF_054177405.1 Leptonychotes weddellii
GGCTCCATCACGTGCCAGAAGCAGCCGACGGAGGCCCCTCCCCCGCAATCTATCCTCCCGAATATGGGCTCGGATTCACCTCTCCGCACGTCCTACCTTCCAGAAAGTTGTCGCTTTTCTGTTCAGAGAGTTGTTGCTCTTCTTTTCTTCGATCTCCTGTTGAGTTCATAGGTGTTCAGAATAGTTTGATCCCTATCCAGCTGAATTCCTGAGAGGAGACGAAATCCAGGTCTCCTACTCCTCCGCCATCTTGCTCCACCTCCAGAGATCCAATCTTTCTTGAGCTTGGGGAACTGACACTATCTATCTTCCCCTCCCCACCCCAGCTAATAACTTCGGTCATGTGGCACCCACTCTCCAAAGCCTTTCTTTTCTCTCAGCTTGATAAAGCTCCAATTTGGTGATTGTTCATTATCCCCCCATTTAGACAATTTTCAACGCACAGTGGAACCTTTAAACAGTGTGAACAATGTTATCAATCTTTCTGCATGCTGCCTCTGCCAGGCATTAAGAGGTAAATTGACTGCACAGTGGGAGAGGAATTAGGAACACAGTTTCCATTAATAGTTATAGGGGAAGCCAAGTTGGCCCTGAAGTTTGGTCATGGAGGGGGGCAGGCGTTAGAGACACCTGTCTACCACAGGCTGGACTGAGTCTGAGTCAGGATTCGGTGCTCCCCAACGAGGCCTTTCCTCACCAAAGAGAGAATCCACAAATGTGGGGCACAATAGGGTGGGTGGAGGACAAGGGAACAATCCATACATTGAGTACCTGCTGAATGCAAAGCACTTCAATAATGTTATCTCACGTCATCCTCGCAATAACACCAAGAGTTGGGAGCAGTATTCATGTTTTGTGGTTGAGAACGCAGAGGTAAGAACTCAAATCACACAGCTCATGTGTGATGGAGCCAGGATCTGAAATGTGGTCTGTCCAACCCCCAAAGTCCCTTTGTTTGTAACCACTCTACTGTAAGAAGGACTCGCTTTCTGGAATCTTCCTAATGTCTCTCTTGTGCCCAGATTGGGCTGCCTCCCTTGGAGGCAGTTGGGAAGATTAATAAGTTCACTATCCCTTGCTATCACACAAAATGAGGACTTGGCCCATTTTCACTGGGTCTGCTTTCTGCCAGTTGTGCTTATCATTCACCTCATACCTTTGTTGTTCCAAAGATATAATCCACCCGCCCTTACGTAGACCTTTCCTATATTACTCAGAACAGCCACTCCTCTGTTCCATGAGTAGCTGTCAAAGAAATAGCAAATGGGCCACAGATTCCTCATCCCTCATGCATAACGGGCATCATTCAGCAATTTCCCACCGAGCAGCAACTACCAACAGATCAGATGAGACACTCAAGCTTTACTCTTATCTGCCTTCCACGACCTGAGCCAAACACAGCCTCCAAGTAAACCAGTGAAATGTATCCTTTTGAGTAACAAATCTCCTCTTTCCTGCCCCACTTCTTGAGAGCAGAAAACCAAATTGACTACATTCTAATGTGTACATTTACCATCACATCTTTTATTTTTCTATCCCCACACACTCTCCCAAAGATTTAAAACCCAGACTAGATATTCTAGTTCTCAAACCCCAGTCCTATCACATTTGTTGGAATTATAAGACCTAAGGCAGGTGGGCTCCTTCATCTATAAAACCGGCATGCTAATATCATCCCCAAAGCACTGTTTGAGGATCAAATGAGAAAACATGTATAGAGACCAAAGACAATGCCTGGAAAATGGACAGTTCGTTAATGTCGAATTGAGAAAATGCCCAAATATCTTAGGGGCATCTCTTTGTCCTCTACCTCCACTGCCTGGCTGGTTTCCCGTGTGACAGAGGTTTCTCTGTTCTGTTCCCTCCAGCATTTAGGAAGGACAGGACTCTCAAG
>NW_027862098.1:0-255 GCF_054177405.1 Leptonychotes weddellii
GGGGGGGGGGGCGGGTAGCAGAGCGTGCGGGCTCATTTCGGTGCTGGGGGCTACACAGCCAGGGGCAAGACCTGGGGGTTGGAAGCATTCTGAGCCCTCCCCGGAAATGAATGAGATCATCACAAGTAGAGAGATGACCTGCGTGTCTGCGTGGGGCTCTGCTCAGTGTCTCCCTGTGTTTGTAAGTAGGGGCAGCTTCTTCTCCGGAACCCAATTCCCCAGCATTCTGAGAATCAAGCTGCTTTTTTTTTTTTA
>NW_027862099.1:0-255 GCF_054177405.1 Leptonychotes weddellii
AGGGAACAGCTCCTATTTGAACGATGGGAGTGGTGAAAGTTTAATTGGAGACACCGTCTTATAAATATTCAGAAAATCTCTCAGTCTATAAAAGTCCAGCTTTCCAGTTGTATTTGGCCTGGCCAATCTTGTCATCATTTAGAGGTCATATCCGACGGAGTATTGAGCAGCCTGTCCTAGGCTTCACAATTAAGACCACAAGAGACTGACATTAAAACTGCTGGGGTTAACATCCCCATTGTGCCCCAGTGCCGG
>NW_027862100.1:0-255 GCF_054177405.1 Leptonychotes weddellii
GCTGGACCGAGGAGGTTCCAGAGATACTGGACTTTTAGTTTTTTAAAAGTGAGACAATCCTAGGAAAACCAGGAAGAGTTGGTCACCTTATGATCTAAGTAAACATTGGGATTTTTTTTTTTTTAGCCTCTAAAATCCAGAATTCTTTTTTTTTTTATTATGTTATGTTAATCACCATACATTACATCATTAGTTTTTGGTTTTTTTTTTAAGATTTTATTTATTTATTTGACAGAGAGAGACACAGTGAGAGAG
>NW_027862101.1:0-255 GCF_054177405.1 Leptonychotes weddellii
GACGGGAGGAGGGAGGGGAGTGATGTGGGCCTGTGGCATCGGGTGAGGCTACTGCCGACCTGACTGTGGGGCAGGTGCAGGATTGTCTGTTCACACACCGCGGTCGTCCGCGAGTAGCTGGGACCACAGCTCGTAAACGGTCCTTGCACACTGTCCTCACTGCAGAGTTTTCTCTCTTGTCTCTTTCTTCCCCCCGCTTTTTTCTTTTCATCAAAGTAAAACTTTTCCCACAGCAACTGCACCATTTTGCTTTCC
>NW_027862102.1:0-255 GCF_054177405.1 Leptonychotes weddellii
CCTACCTTCCAGAAAGTGGTCGCTTTTCTGTTCAGAGAGTTGTTGCTCTTCTTTTTTTCGATCTCCTGTTGAGTTTGTAGGTGTTCAGAATGGTTTGATCCCTATCCAGCTGAATTCCTGAGAGGAGACGAAATCCAGGTCTCCTACTCCTCCACCATCTTGCTCCGCCTATTTGTGTCTTTTTAAATTTCTTCTTAAATTTAAATTTCAGTATTTTGTCTTTAGTTTTTAGTGTAGAAGTCTTTTACCTCCTTG
>NW_027862103.1:0-255 GCF_054177405.1 Leptonychotes weddellii
TGATATCACCTACCTCAGAGGGCTTTTGTGAGGCCGAAATGAATTAATACACGTATAGTGTCGGAAAGCATGTGCAAATGCTCGGTGGGTGCTAACTCGTGATTGTAGAATTTTCCGGGTCCAGCGGCACGTGCGTCTCTAACTTTGATAGTCATGCCCCATTGCCTTCCACCGGTGACATCCCAGTGCACACTCCCAATGGCAGCCCGTGTGACTGTTTCCCCACAACCTGGCCAACGTGGTGCATTATAAAAC
>NW_027862104.1:0-255 GCF_054177405.1 Leptonychotes weddellii
CCAGTGCTCAGCACATAACAAGTCCTGAGTAAATCCCATTATGGGCTGAATCATGTCCCCTTGACATTTAGAGTCCTGACCCCCAGCACCTCAGAGTATGACTTTATTGGAAACAGGGAGTTTAAAGAGGTAAATAAGGTAAAAGGAGGCCAGTAGGGTGACCCACTTCTATCTTATAAGAAGAGACTAGAAGGTACAGCAAAACACCAAGGATGCTGGCCCAGAGGACAGACCATGAAGAGGCACCAGGAAGGT
>NW_027862105.1:0-255 GCF_054177405.1 Leptonychotes weddellii
TCCCTGAGGTTTGGGAAGCCTGTATCCCTTGCACACTGCCATCTTCAAGGCCACTTCCTAGCTGGGATGCAGGGCACAGAGTGAGGGCAAGTTAAAACAGCTACCTTTTTCTTGATTAAGAGTGTGCCTTGTTGCTGGAATCCTGTGATTAATTTCCAGGGTTCTTATAAAGTTCATTCTGACAGTTTTTGGTAGTTCATCTCCTGCTGGAGTCTCCTGGAGTTCCCTTCTTTGCCATTTCCATGTCACAGAGCC
>NW_027862106.1:0-255 GCF_054177405.1 Leptonychotes weddellii
TGCGGGCACCTGTTTGCACGTAGAGACGCAGCTGTGGCGAGGCCAGAAGAACAGAGTGAGGACGGCTGTCTCCGTGACCCAGACTCAGATGCCACCAATGCCCAGCGCTCGGAGCCTCCGTCGGCCCATCTGTAAGATGGGACACATGACACATGAGGGTCAGCGCTACTATGGGACCGGAGGTCCCTCAGAGCCTAAGACGGGCTGCCTGTGTCCTTGAATGGAGAAGGGGCCGAGGGGAGAGGAGGCGGGTTT
>NW_027862107.1:0-1894 GCF_054177405.1 Leptonychotes weddellii
GAAATCGATTAATGGCAACATAGAGTCTCTAAGGGCAGAAATGAAAGCTGAATTGGCAGAACTTAAAAATGCTATCAATGAGGTCCAATCTAATCTAGATAATCTAACAGCTAGGGTAAGTGAGGCAGAAGAACGAATTAGGGACCTTGAAGACCAATTAATAGATAAAAAGGGAAAAGAGGAGGCCAGGGAAAAACAACTCAGAATCCATGAAAATAGAATCAGAGAAATAAGTGACACCATGAAATGTTCCAATGTCAGAATTATTGGAATCCCTGAGGGGGTGGGGAGAGAGAGAGGACTAGAAGATATGTTTGAGCAAATCATAGCTGAGAACTTCCCTAATCTGGGAAATGAAACAAACATTTGTGTCCTAGAGGCAGAGAGGACCCCTCCCAAGATCAAGGAAAACAGGCCAACACCCCAGCATAGTAAAACTCTCAAATCTTAGAACCAAAGAAACCATCCTAAGGGCAGTTAGGGGGAAGAGATTCCTTACGTATAGAGGGAGGAACATCAGAATAACATCAGACCTATCCACAGAGACCTGGCAAACCAGAAGGCCTGGCAAGACATATTCCGGGTTCTAAATGAGAATAACATGCAGCCAAGAATACTTTATCTGGCAAGGCTGTCATTTGGAATGGATGGAGAGATGCAGAGCTTCCAAGACCGGCAGAAACTGAAAGAATATGTGACCACTAAGGTGGCCCTGCAAGAAATATTAAGGGGGGATCTATAAAAGGAGATGGATTCCCTGGGGAATTCTACCAAACATTCAAAGAAGAAATAATACCTATCCTCCTGAAGCTGTTTCAAAAAATAGAAGGAAAACTTCCAGAGTCATTCTGTGAGGCCAGTATTACCTTAATCCCCAAACCAGGCAAAGACCCCATCAATAAGGAGAATGTCAGACTGATAATTCTGATGAATATGGATTCCAAAATCCTCAACAAAATCCTAGCTAATAGGATCCAACAATACATTAAAAGGATCATCCACCACGACCAAGTGGGATTTATCCACGGGATGCAAGTGTGGTTCAACATTCGCAAATCAATCAATGTGATAGAACACATTAATTAGAGGAGAGAGAAGGACCATATGATCCTATAAATTGATGCAGAAAAAGCATTTGACAAAAGACAGCATCCTTTCCTTATTAAAACTCTTCAGAGTATAGGGATAGAGGGAACATTCCTCAAGTTCATAAAATCCATCTATGAAAAACCCACAGCAAATATCATCCTCAATGGATCCTTAAGATCAGGAACACAAGGATGCCCACTCTCGCCACTATTGTTTAACATAGTACTAGAAGTCCTAGCAACAGCAATCAGAGAAAAAAAGAAATAAAAGGTATTCAAATTGGCCAAAGAAGTCAAACTCTCTCTTTTCGCAGATGACATGGTACTTTATGTTGAAAACCCAAAAGACTCCACCCCCAAATTACTAGAACTCATCCAGCAATTCAGTAATGTGGCAGGATACAAAATCAATGCACAGAAATCAGTTGCTTTCTTCTATATTAACAATGCATCTGTAGAAACAGAAATTAGAAAAACGATTCTATTTACAATAGCACCAAAAACCATAAGATACCTCGGAATAAACCTAACCAAAGAGGTAAAGGATCTATACTCTAGGAACTACAAAACACTCATGAAAGAAATTGAAGAAGACACAAAAAGATGAAAAAACATTCCATGCTCATGGATTGGAAGAATAAACATTATTAAAATGTCTATGCTGCCTAAAGCAATCTATACCTTCAGTGCCATCCCAATCAAAATTCCAATGACATTTTTCAAAGTGTTGGAACAAACAATCCTAAAATTTGTATGGAATCAGAAAAGACCCCAAATCACCAAGGAGATGTTGAAAAAGAAAAACA
>NW_027862108.1:0-255 GCF_054177405.1 Leptonychotes weddellii
TGAGAGAGTTGTTGCTCTTCTTTTCTTCGATCTCCTGTTGAGTTTTTAGGTGTTCAGAATGGTTTGATCCCTATCCAGCTGAATTCCTGAGAGGAGACGAAATCCAGGTCTCCTACTCCTCTGCCATCTTGCTCCGCCTCAATTTAGTGCCATTTTATTACCTGTAAAGTCACTGTTTCTGTATATTGTCTCTATCCTTTCTGGTGTTTGTTACTTTTGGGCTCTCTCTTAGCTTAAAGGATCCTTTTTAATATT
>NW_027862109.1:0-255 GCF_054177405.1 Leptonychotes weddellii
ACAAATTCAAAAGGGCATACACTGTCTTATGTTTATCAGAGCATTTAAATAATGCCAAAATAGGAAAGTAACATAAATGTCCAAAGATAGATAATGGATAATGTGTGTATACACACACACACACACACACACATATGTAGTTTGTAAATACACACAAGATATATATCTATATATATCTGGCCATTTGAGACAATGTGGGTGTAACTAGCTGGTACCATGCTAAGTGAAATACATCAGATGAAGAAAACCAAATAC
>NW_027862110.1:0-255 GCF_054177405.1 Leptonychotes weddellii
GGGCTCGGGTCCTGATCCGAGGGTCCTGGGATGGAGCCCTGCACTGGGTTCCCTGCTCAGCGGGGAGTCTGCCTCTCCCTCTCCCGCTGCCCCTCCCCCAGCTCCTGCTCTCTCTCACTCTCAAGTAAATAAATAAAATTTTAAAAAAGCCTAATGATGTACTCTATGTTAGCTAATTGAATTTAAATTAAAAAAAAAAGGTTTGCTAATTTTTGGTGTGTCCATTCACTGGAACGCTAGCCATTGGTAAACCAA
>NW_027862111.1:0-255 GCF_054177405.1 Leptonychotes weddellii
AAACCATTTACCATGCTAATGGACACCAAAAGAAAGCTGGGGTGGCAATCCTTATATCAGACAAATTAGATTTTAAACCAAAGACTGTAATAAGAGATGAGGAAGGACACTATATCATACTTAAAGGATCTATCCAACAAGAAGATCTAACAATTGTAAATATCTATGCCCCTAACATGGGAGCAGCCAATTATATAAGCCAATTAATAACAAAAGCAAAGAAACATATCAACAACAATACAATAATAGTGGGGG
>NW_027862112.1:0-255 GCF_054177405.1 Leptonychotes weddellii
AACATATAACAATTGTAAAAAAAAAAGTATACATATACAAAAATCTTATGCAATTAAAAAAAAGTCAAGGATTCTACTGCAAATGTAATCTCTTAAAATTTTGTCATATTTCCTTCAATTATTTTTTATGATTTTTAATTTAATTGAAAGCATATAGTATATTTTAGATTATATTACAGATAATTCTATGACATAAAAATACTACTACCCTACCCTGTACATAAAAATTTATTTCTTTTTTTTTTGACTTTTATA
>NW_027862113.1:0-255 GCF_054177405.1 Leptonychotes weddellii
ACAGATATTTAGCAGCAGAAACACTTAAATATAACTTAATTCCTAAGGAAAGCATTGTTGAATGTAGAGCTTGAGAAAAAGGAACAGCATTCAGACCTTTCCCTAGAACTGGGTTAAAGACTGTTGCCTAGAGTATCATGTACATTTATTTCAGGGATGAATATAGAAACTTCAACTATGTCCTTTAGTATTTTTTTTTGAAGATTTTATTTATTTATTTGACAGAGACATAGCGAGTCCTTTAGTATTGATGAG
>NW_027862114.1:0-255 GCF_054177405.1 Leptonychotes weddellii
TTTTAAAGAATTTATTGAAACCAAGAACAAGGAGAAATTCAACTTTTCAGTTGATATGTACATTGCTTTCAAAAAGGAAGTTAAAATCTTAGCAGAAAATACCTCTTTATTTCTTTTTTATTATGTTATGTTAATCACCATACATTACATCATTAATTTTTGATGTGGTGTTCCATGATTCATTGTTTGCGTATAATACACAGTGCTCCATGTAGAACGTGCCCTCTTTAATGCCCATCACCAGGCTAACCCATC
>NW_027862115.1:0-255 GCF_054177405.1 Leptonychotes weddellii
CTGGACAGCTGTCGGCGGCGGCGGCCCCGGCCCCAGGGCACGAGAGCACGATGGCGAGCGTGACGGCGGGCCCAGTGGCCGCGGGAGCTCTGCCCCGCTCCATGGCTCTGGTCTGCGCGGCCGCAGGAGCGCCCTGCCTTCTGTGGGCCCGGCCGCCCACCTTGACCTCTGGCTTGCTTTCTCACACCAGTGGCCACTTTCTCCTGAGGCGCCAGCCGGAGGCGACACAGCCCCACACCCTACTTAACGAGCGTC
>NW_027862116.1:0-255 GCF_054177405.1 Leptonychotes weddellii
AAAAAAAAAAAAAAAGATTTTATTTATTTATTTGACAGAGAGAGACACAGCGAGAAAGGGAACACAAGCAGGGGGAGTGGGAGAGGGAGAAGCAGGCTTTCCGCCGAGCAGGGAGCCCGATGCGGGGCTCGATCCCAGGACCCCGGGATCATGACCTGAGCCTAAGGCAGATGCTTAACGACTGAGCCACCCAGGCGCCCCTGCACACTGATTCTTTACTCATGCATTTGACTCCCCAAGAAGAATGTGAAGTGT
>NW_027862117.1:0-255 GCF_054177405.1 Leptonychotes weddellii
GTTTCTGTGAAATATATGCTGTAATGGAAGTCTTGCTGGTAGATCCACAGGGCTAGAGAGTCAGGGGTTATAGCCAAAGTGCAGAAGAAGCAAGTGTCGGGCAGAAAGAGGAAGCAAGCTCTGGGTTATTCATCTTTGGAAGACAATAGTCACTGAGAGCCCATTGGGAGGGGAGGGGGCTTTTTAATAAGCACATTTTTTTCTTTCCCTCTTTCTTTCTTCTCTTTTCTTTCTTTCTTTCTTTCTTTCTTTCTT
>NW_027862118.1:0-1894 GCF_054177405.1 Leptonychotes weddellii
TGGCTCAGCAGTGTGTGTAGAGGGCAGGATCAGAGAGGATAATCTGGGGAGGGGAGAGGAGAGGATGAAGAAGAAATAATAGTATCACCAGGAACTTCAAACATCTTCTATAGCCTGGCTCTGGGGGATGATGGGAGATTCCTCTCTTGGCAAAAGCCCTGGTCCCTCTTGCACCTTGGTGGCATATTCAGCCTCCTGCTAGGGAGCTGCAGGACCCCCATGGGAAAGCAAGCTCAATCAGTCACATCCCCGCACCTGCCTTTAGGTGTGGACAGTGAAGCAAGGAGGCAGAAGAGTACAGGACTCCCTCCCTGATGGCCATGCCTGTGTCTGGGGGTGGCCACAGAGCTCCCCCCAGCCAGCTCTTCCCAACTCCACTCCTGCCATTAGTTCTAGCCTCCCTGGTTCCCACTTGTAGCCAAGCCTGGGTTTGGGCTTCATATCAGTTCTTCGAGCTAGCCTTCCATTACCTTCCTTTCCTGCTTGTTATCTTGAGTCAGGTTCTTCTGTTTCCATCCAAAGGGTGCAGAGCTGCTAGGAAGCCCAAGATAATGCTATCTGTGCTGAACTGGATGGTCGCCAAACTGTGTTAACTGGAAGGAGTGAAAAAAGCAAGGTGCAACCAGACTGTAGGCCCCTTGTAGGGAAGGGCCCTGGTAAGCCCTGCTCACAGCTGGATCCACGAGGAGGACTATGTCATATGGGCAGATGGGAAACAGGCCTTCAAATGGCACCGCATTGAAGGGCCTCCATGGTTGCCCACTTGTTGGGTGGGGGGTCACCCTGATGGGCTTGGCTTCTCCTAGAGGGTGTCTTTTATTTGGGGCAGAGAAAAGGGTTCAAGCTATGGAAAAACAATCAACTCCTCAAGATCAGGAAGAGTGGTGACAAGAATAAGACAGGCAGGGGTCATCCAGGGGTGAGGCCAGCACTCCTCCGAGCCTCCACATCTTGTCTGCCGAAGGATGTAGGAACCAGACAATGCTATGCTCTGCAGACATCATGGTGATAATCATTAGTGATCGTACATGTTACTGATAGCTCCTGACCGAGCTCCTGCCACGTGGCTGGCCTTTCTCCGACAACCCTACATGAAAGTCACAGTTACCACCTGCACTTTATAGATGAGGAAACCCCCAGAGAGGTTGTGTAACATGCCTAAAGTCACATAGCCGGGGAGTGGCAAAATGAGGTGGAAAGCCACGTCTGTCCCCTGACCATCAGTCAAAGTCTCCACAGGCTGTAGCCCTGCCTCCTCCATGAAGCCCACAGGGAACAGTTGAGGCCCTGTAGCCCCTCTGAAACACCACAGCACTGAGCCACCTTATCCACGGTCTCCACTCCTTGAGCACCTGCTCTGTGTGCTGGGGCCTCTGCTGGCCTTTGGAAGACAAGGATAAATGCCCTCAAATGCCCAGACTTCATGTCTTCCTGCCATCAGCATGGTTTCACTCCTCCCACCATTATCGATTTAACATTTAAAATACATTTTACTCATAACCAGGTAACCTGGTTTTAGCCAAAACTGCAAGGGCCCCTAAACAATTTCCATCAGACTCTTTGATCAACTGAAGCTAGCTTTTTTTTTTTTTTTTTAAGATTTTATGTATATAGGGGCGCCTGGGTGGCTCAATCGTTGGGTGTCTGTCTTCGGCTCAGGTCATGATCCCAGGGTCCTGGGATCGAGCCCCACATCGGGCTCCCTGCTCAGCGGGAAGCCTGCTTCTCCCTCTCCCGCTCCCCCTGCTTGTGTTCCCTCTCTCGCTGTGTCTCTCTCTCTCTCTTTATAAAAAAGATTTTATTTATTAGACAGAGAGAGAGAGAGCACAAGCAGGGGGAGCGGGAGAGGGAGAAGCAGGCTTCCCGCTGAGCAGGGAGCCCGATGTGGGGCTCG
>NW_027862119.1:0-255 GCF_054177405.1 Leptonychotes weddellii
CCCACATAAAGTATCATGTCATCTGCAAAGAGAAAGAGTTTGACTTCTTCTTTGCCAATGTGAATACATTTTCTTTCTTTTTGTTGTCTGATTGCTGTTGCTTGGACTTCTAGTACTTTGTTGAACAATAGTGGCGAGAGTGGGCATCCTTGACGTGTTCCTGATCTTAAGGGAAAGGCTCTCAGCTTTTCCCCATTGATGATATTCACTGTGGGTTTTTCATAGATGGATTTTATGAACTTGAGGAATGTTCCC
>NW_027862120.1:0-255 GCF_054177405.1 Leptonychotes weddellii
ATTACAGTCCCTGAACACCTGGCATTATTTGGATTTCATGAATCCCAGCACTGCTTTAATTCCCAAACCTACAGATAGTTAGGTGAACCTCTAAGGAAGCAGAACCAGTGTGATGGTGAAGAAGCTCCCGGCCTTCCCCTCTGTCCTTCGGCTTCTCCCCACTGTAATCTGGGCCCCTTGTGGAGCAGCAGAGGTGGGAGGAAAGGACCCTGAAAAATCAGCTGATTCCAAGCAACAAGTCAAGCTGTGGAGATG
>NW_027862121.1:0-255 GCF_054177405.1 Leptonychotes weddellii
GCAATAATGATAACAACAGTAATAATAGCTAAATATGACAATATCTTAACTCCCAGTCTAATCCTGACTCAGAAGGGCATGTTAACGGTTTGACTCCTGGCTGTAACCGGGTAGTTGTAACGTATCAAACTGTGTGCTAAGAGCAGTGGTAAAAGCTGGACAAAAGAAACAAAACAGATATTTAAAGAAATGAGAAAGCTAGGATTTGAGGGATTAAATTCTTGGAGCAAAGGAAAACTTTTAATGTGCGTCCTA
>NW_027862122.1:0-255 GCF_054177405.1 Leptonychotes weddellii
AAGCAGAAGCAGACTCCCCGCTGAGCAGGGAGCCCGATGCGGGACTCGCTCCTGGTACTCCAGGATCATGACCTGAGCCGAAGGCAGTCGCTTAACCAACTGAGCCACCCAGGCGCCCCTGATCTTGATTTTAAAATAGTTCTAAGTGTAATAGGAAAAAATATTTATCAAAAATAATGTAATATGTTTATATAAGGCAAGCTCAGAACTCAAGACCCACAGAGAGAGTCAGGCATACAACTCAACAGGGATGAA
>NW_027862123.1:0-255 GCF_054177405.1 Leptonychotes weddellii
ATTTCGTCTCCTCTCAGGAATTCAGCTGGATAGGGATCAAACCATTCGGAACACCTACAAACTCAACAGGAGATCGAAGAAAAGAAGAGCAACAACTCTCTCATCAGAAAAGCGACCACTTTCTGGAAGGTAGGACGTGCGGAGAAGTGAATCCGAGGCGATATTCGGGAGGATAGACGGCGGGGGAGGGGCCTCCGTCGGCTGCTTCTGGCAAGTGATAGAACCACGGAGCACAAAATCGGAACTTTTAAAAGT
>NW_027862124.1:0-255 GCF_054177405.1 Leptonychotes weddellii
TTCATATTGCAAAATTTTTCATATTTCACTACATGTTTCTCATATAATGAACTGATTGTGCTGCAGTTATATTTTCTATTATGGATATTACCAGCATCAAATTATTTTATTTTATTTTATTTTTTTTAAAGATTTTATTTATTTATGTATTAGAGAGCGAGCGAGAGAGAAACAGCATGAGAGGGGAGAAGGTCAGAGGGAGAAGCAGGCTCGCCGCTGAACTGGGAGCCCGATGTGGGACTCGATCCCAGGACT
>NW_027862125.1:0-255 GCF_054177405.1 Leptonychotes weddellii
TTGAGGAGCACCAGAGAATGGGCCGTCAAACAAATGAGATGAAATGCTTAACAGACCTCCACCTTCCTTCTGCAGACAAATAATAGTAATATATAAAAATCAGCCCCTGCAGAAATCCAAATCAAAACCTCAATGAGATACCACCTCACACCAGTCAGAATGGCTAAAATTAACAAGTCAGGAAACGACAGATGTTGGCGGGGATGCGGAGAGAGGGGAACCCTCCTACACTGTTGGTGGGAATGCAAGCTGGTG
>NW_027862126.1:0-255 GCF_054177405.1 Leptonychotes weddellii
TGCATGCTGGTGGTGTGGAGAGCCTGGGTGGCCCTGGCCCCCTGCCACGCCAGGCCGCAGCTGTCCCGGAGGTAACATTCCATGAGGTCCTGTTCCCAGTCCGCCGTGGACTGTGCAGTTCCGCGGGCACTCATGGGGCCTGGCACCCCAATCGCTGACTGCGGGAGCCGGAAGCCCTGCGTAACGCCCCCCGGCTCAGCTCACTACTTACTAACCTCGGGGGTCTGGGGCACGTCTCTTCCTTGGTGGAAAACC
>NW_027862127.1:0-255 GCF_054177405.1 Leptonychotes weddellii
GCTCCACTTTGCCAGCACCGTGAAAAATATACAAGCCAAAAAAAAAAAAAAAAAAAGAAAAATATACAAGCCAAACATGCACCGTGACCGGAGGAATGCTGCCTGCCTGAGCTTGTCTTCCTGCGGCCCCTCTGGCTTTTCCTCTGGGGCCTTCCATCTTGGGGCTAAATTCTGTAGCCTCCCCTCTTCCTCCCTGCACGGCCTCCTTCTCATGGCTAAACAGATGTGTCTGGAAGGACAGCAAGGCTGTCTAAC
>NW_027862128.1:0-1894 GCF_054177405.1 Leptonychotes weddellii
CTGCATGGAGCACTGGGTGTTACACGCAAAAAATGAATCATGGAACACTACATCAAAAACTAATGATGTAATGTATGGTGACTAACATAACATGAAGGAAGGAAGGAAGGAAGGAAGGAAGGAGGAAGGAAGGAAGGAAGGAAATCTTAAAAAAAAAAAAAAAGAAAATCCACATTTCCAAAGGAACATTTCCAGAAATGACATGGGTGCATGAATCTTTGCTTGTTTTTTGAGTTAACATTTGTTCAAACCCTGAGACATGCATTCTACCCTTGCTCTTTTGGTTTTCCCACACCAGAGAGTAACCTTAAGGAGAGTCAATGACCAGGTCAGGGTGACTTAGTTCCCGTTGGCATGGACTGGAACTAATGCCAGGAGTTCATGACACCAGGCCTACCTGTCATTCTTGCAAATGAACTTCCTGAGTGGGATGCTTTGTTTTGTTTTGCTTTGCTTTTGTTGAGCAGAACGCTGTGCACCAGTTACCACCACAGGGGAGAATTCCAAACACCTCAGTCCACCACATCTTGGTATTGGAGTCACCAAGGAAAACACAATGCAGCCAAGCACTGGATGGAACAGCGTGTTACTTACATAGATAAAAGACAGAGCAAGATCAGCTTCAGTAGTGGGTGTTGGTCCCCCATGGCCAGCGGGTCTCTCCCCACAGCTGAACCAGGGCAATTCGCCTATGAACACCCTTCTTGTCCTTTCCCCTTGTTGGCCAGCAGTGGGGTTGGCCAGGTGTCATATGACACACATACTTAAGCAGAACAAAGGCACATATATTGAACTTGCAACAGGGAAAGATATTCACATGAGCACATGCTGCATGGGGCTCTTCATCACTTGGTAAGGATGTATTCCAGCCCCAAGACCCATTCTTATATGGCCAGGTGGGAATCAAAAGACTGAAAGATGATACTGCGTGTCCCAATAGTTTTGTTTTTGGCAGGGGACTGGGAAGGCAGAAGAAAGATTTACTATGAAGAGAAACCAGGACTGGAAAATGTCAGTGAACATCATAGACACATGAAGAAGCTGGCAAAGGCCAGCAACACTGAATTCCAGAGGATCTCAGTCACTTTGGAATACTGACAATAATGGCTCATCCTTATACGGTGCTTACTCTGTATCTAAATACAAATAGGCACTGATTTATTTAGATAAATACAGATCTTATCTAAATACAGATAAGGCACTGTTCTAAGTACTTTATTGATATTAGTTCCATTTAGTCCCCACTCAATAGCTCTAAGGAGTAGGTATACTTATTATTCCTATAATAATACAGACGAGAAAGCTGAGGCATGGATAGGTTAATTAACTTGCTTAAGACCACACAGCTAATAAGTGGCAGAGGCAGGCTTCAAACTCAGGCAGTTTGGCTCCAGAGCACATGCTTTTAATCACTGTGTCACGATGACTTTTAGGAAGACAAGGAACTCATTGCAGTCTGACTGAGACAGGACCAGATCACCTAGATGGAAGAATACCTCTTGGATCTGAGAAATACAGAGACTGATGCCAAGGAGAAGAAAATGAATACAACCCTTGGCTGTGTACCAGTGAGGCTGGTAGTTGGACTAGATGTTGTCAGTGTCATAAATAAGCATTGTTAATATGTTCCTTATAAATGCTTTATTTATTATTTATGTGTGATAGGGAGAAAAGAGAGTGTAGGTCAGGTAGATCTTTTTTTTTTAAACCTAGTTGAAAGTATTTCCTACTTTTTATGTATTGGTTTTGAGAAAATTCATTTTGAGTAAAGCATTTAATTAGGCTTCCCTTTTCATGAGGCTAATTGTCATGGAACTCTAGAGATAGGTACATGGTGTTGGTCTAACAACTTTGGAACTGGGCAAGGGACATGAAGTTGCTTTGAGGTAGCAGC
>NW_027862129.1:0-255 GCF_054177405.1 Leptonychotes weddellii
TATGGTATAAGAAGGAAAGAAAACACAGAATTTAGATGCTGGCTTTTGTGTATGAATCTTGGCTTTGCCAAAAGTTAGTTGGGGGAGTCACACTTAAGTACATTTAACCATGCTTGAAAATAGAGCTACCATATGATCCAGCAATTGCACTACTGGGTATTTACCCCAAAGATACAAAAGTAGGGATCCGAAGGGGTACATGCACCCTGATGTTTATAGCAGCAATGTCCACAATAGCCAAACTGTGGAAAGAGC
>NW_027862130.1:0-255 GCF_054177405.1 Leptonychotes weddellii
TGACTGGAATGGCTTGCTAAATTTGAATACAAACTCAAATCCCATGACTCCTAACCCAGATAGTGTTTTCTTCTACTAGCACTTAATTTGATTTGTCATTAAATAATAATTACTTTTTCTTTTGATTCATTCCAACTCATCTCACATGCCTCACATGCATTTTCTTTCAGATGAAAAGGACAGAAAAAGAGTATACACACCAGCATATTTTCCCCCTACTGACTTCACACACTTTTATTTGCTGAGTCTCATTTG
>NW_027862131.1:0-255 GCF_054177405.1 Leptonychotes weddellii
TGCTTCCAAACACAACTTAATTTTACTTCATTTAGAATACGATTTTCCCATTTGTCAAATGACTTTAACTGAAAATAGAATTTTGAGTTCTCCTTAATCAAGTATCTGCTATTTCCATGAGCTCAAACCACATAACTTTTTATATCCATGCGTGCAGGCAAGATGGGTAGATTTTGTTATGGTGTTAAAAAAAAAAAAAGTCCCCGTTGACATGAAAATAACTTTGCTTCTTTGCTAAAATACTAGAAATTCTCT
>NW_027862132.1:0-255 GCF_054177405.1 Leptonychotes weddellii
GTGAGGTCACCATCGGGGGCCTGGAGCCGGGGCGCAAGTACAAGATGCACCTGTACGGCCTGCACAGGGGACAGCGCGACGGCCCCGTGTCCACCGTGGGCGTGACCGGTGAGTGGGGGCGGGGGCCCTGTCCCCAAGGTCTCCTTCCATTTTCTCTTGCTTTCCCCTTTGGATCTCAGCCCTCCTCACAGATGGTCCTGTAGATCCGTCTCCTTTCCCATACGGCACTAATGATCCTGCCTCATCCTTTAGTTG
>NW_027862133.1:0-255 GCF_054177405.1 Leptonychotes weddellii
CTGGTCCTTAAACCTTTCCTCTCCTCCACCTGCTCCCACTGCTGTGGCATGGGGCTCTCCTCCCTGTCACCTGGCCTGTTTCCTGGACCCTACACAGGTCTTCCTGCTTCTCCTCCCTGCGCACCCCAACCCCATTCATCTCTCATCCACTGTCGGATTATTCTGCCAGCCACTCAGGTATAACCTCAGAAGGCTTCCATGGCTCATCACTGCCCACAAAAATGAAATTCAGGCTCGGTAAGCTGATATTCAATG
>NW_027862134.1:0-255 GCF_054177405.1 Leptonychotes weddellii
CATCCTTCCTCCCCTTTGGTATATGTCAGGATGAATGATCATGCCGTGACTGGCCTTTCTGGCCTCCTGAGGGACCTTTCCATGACCTGCCCTTTCTGTGTGTACCTCTTTCTACTCACTGCTGTGCAGAGTAGATAACAAAGGACAATATAGTGTTTGAGGATTCACAGAGACCTGGATTCAAATCCCAGTTCTGCCTCTTACCAGGGAAAAATTATTCCACCTCTCTGGGCCCCAGTCTCCACTCTAAAGTGA
>NW_027862135.1:0-255 GCF_054177405.1 Leptonychotes weddellii
AATGGACGTTTACTTATGATTTCCTTTTCATTGTGCGCCCGCAAAAGTGGTATGGCACGGGTGGATGGAGGGACCCCATCTGCTTGGGCACCACTTTTTCATAGGGAGACTAAGTGGGTGCTTCAGTCCACCTGTGCTCTGAGCTTTGCGAGGGATTTTCTTTTTACTTGTTGCTTCCAGATTTGCCTTTTCTTAATGTCAGTGACAACAGCCGGAACTGTGTTGCCCAATACAGTAGCCACTAGCCACATGTGG
>NW_027862136.1:0-255 GCF_054177405.1 Leptonychotes weddellii
ATTTGTATAATGTAGATAAGACACATATATGTAATACACACATATGTGTACATATGTGTGTATGTGTAATATATGTACATACATATATATATTACATATGCGTGTCTTAGAAATTCTTAGAAATATTAGAAATTCAGTGTTGACAGAAAAAAAAAATACAGAAGACCAGACAGTGTACTGTCAATAAATAAGACTCAAAGGTAGTCATGCTCATATATATATAAGGTATATATGAAACATGTATTACCTATAATA
>NW_027862137.1:0-255 GCF_054177405.1 Leptonychotes weddellii
CCCAGTGCTCAGCACATAACAAGTCCTGAGTAAATCCCATTATGGGCTGAATCATGCCCCTTGACATTTAGAGTCCTGACCCCCAGCACCTCAGAGTATGACTTTATTGGAAACAGGGAGTTTAAAGAGGTAAATAAGGTAAAAGGAGGCCAGTAGGGTGACCCACTTCTATCTTATAAGAAGAGACTAGAAGGTACAGCAAAACACCAAGGATGCTGGCCCAGAGGACAGACCATGAAGAGGCACCAGGAAGGT
>NW_027862138.1:0-255 GCF_054177405.1 Leptonychotes weddellii
GAATCTGTGGCCACCTGCTCTAAGGCACCCTCAGGAATTGATTCCATTAAAGCAACTGACACTTACCTCAGAGACTGTTCACACCTAGAGAAAACAATCAGTGTGGTAACTGAATGTGGTCTTTGTCAAGTAAATGCTAAGTGCTTCCAGTCCTTTTTTGCCCAAGGAGCACCTACCTGTCTTTATCTGGCCGACTCCACAAGTCAAATGTCTAGAATCTGTTCCTAAAAGTCAGGCTTTGTGATTAGATTAGTT
>NW_027862139.1:0-1893 GCF_054177405.1 Leptonychotes weddellii
GGGCACATTCTGCATGGAGCACTGGGTGTTATGCACAAACAATGAATCATGGAACACTTCATCTAAAACTAATGTTGTAATGTATGGAGATTAACATAAGAATAAAAAAATAAAAAAATAAGTAAATAAAAATATAAATATCTGAGTAATGCATCTACTATAGAGTGAAACAGTATCTGGGCACAAATGGAAGTTTCCAACTTTTCCTTTCTCTTCATAACCTGTATAGGTGCTCCCTTGACTGGTTAACTTCACCCACAAGTTCATGAATCAAGCACCCAGAACTGTATCTGTTTCCTCTACAAGTCCACCTCCAAGGAGCAGAACTATTCATTTCCCTTTAGAGAATTCAGTTTAAGGGGTGCATATTGAAGTCCTTGACAACATCCTAGATACCCTCAAATAGGTGTACTAAATCCTTCTTCCACAACTCACTGGATTTGCTAAATCTAATTCAAGATTGTAGCCAATGTCTTTTCTCTTGAGTGTTGTTACTGAAGATTGAAACAAGTTTTCTAGACTCAGCACAGTTCAAAACAAAAATTTTCCCCCTGAGGCTCAAGGAAGTTTACTGGATTCACTCAGGAGCCTCAAAATAACCACTCTTGTGAATTGCATGTGCTAACATGCTTTCAGTGGCTATCACTGAATTAATAAGTGATTCCCTGTGGAGGGTGTGACTACTTGGTCACGTCCAAGTTGAGTCAGAGGAACTCACATGGGCTGTAAAAGACCAGCAACCTTATAAATAAAACAAATGAACTACACAATCAACATTCCAGAATTTGAAGCTTGGATTCTTTAATAATGTCCCAGGAAAGTAATTTTCAAATGAAGAAAACTTGCTTTGGATATAATAACAACATATCTTTTGAAAGTAATAAAAGCATGTGAACTATCGCCCATTACATATGAATTTGTTGTTGACTACATTACCAAAGCAGCTGAGGAATTCAAAGGAACAAGATGATTTTAAACTGGTGAGAACATTAGGGGTTTGTATAATTTTCAAATCTAGGAAACTGTTGTGAAATGTACCTGGACAAATGACCCACATTTTGATGTTCCCACTGCACATATTCAATTGGTCCTCAGAAAGAGACCCTTAAGGCAGCAGCCTTACTGTGTAAGTGACAAATAACTTCCCTGTTTGCCTGTTCTCTACTCTGTCTCACTGACTGGCTAACTGGACCATCCACAGCAGGTCCAGACTAGTCCTTGTCATCTCTCTAACACAGAACCTACTACAGCACCTCAAACTATAGAGTGTTCTGTGTTTCAAAATTCACAGTTTTGAATTCTGTTAGCACATCCACTCAGGACTAAGCCCTCTTTTTTTTTAATTCCTTTTTTTTTTTTTAACTTTATTATGCTATGTTAGTCACCATACAATACATCATTGGTTTTTGATGTGGTGATCCATGATCCATTGTTTTCAGATAACACCCAGTGCTCCATGAAGTACGTGCCCTCCTTAATACCCATCACCAGGCTAACCAATCCCCCCCTCCCACCTCCCCTCTAAAACTCTGTTTGTTTCTCAGAGTCCATAGTCTCTCATGGTTCATCTCTCCCTCCAATTCCGCCCCCCTCATTTTTCCCTTCCTTCTCCTTATGTCCTCCATGCTATTCCTTATGTTCCACAAATAAGTGAAACCATATGATAATTCACTTTCTCTGTTTGACTTATTTCACTTAGCATAATCTCCTCCAGTCCCATCTATGTGGATGTAAAAGTTGGGTACTCATCCTTTCTGATGGCTGAGTAATATTCCATTGTAGATATGGACCACATCTTCTATATCCATTCATCTGTTGAAGAGCATCTCAGCTCTTTCCACAGTTTGGCTATTGTGGACATTGCTGCTATGAACATTGGGGTGCATATGGCCC
>NW_027862140.1:0-255 GCF_054177405.1 Leptonychotes weddellii
CGTGGTTCAGGTCATGTTCTTTACAAAAATCATGAAAAACTATGCAGTAAGAAAGAATTCCTTGAGTTCAGAGAAATATAAGAACTGAAAGTCTTGTCTTTATGTCCAAAGCAATCAGAAGAAAAGAACTTAAAACAATTAGAGCAGAAATCAATGAAATTGAAAACAGGACATCAATAGAGAAAAGTCAACAAAACCCAAATCTGATTCTTTGAAAAGACCAATAAATTTGACAAGCCCTTAGCCAGGCTAACC
>NW_027862141.1:0-255 GCF_054177405.1 Leptonychotes weddellii
TCCCTATTTGGCTGATCACTTCTAAAATTGAATACATCAATCTCAGTCACGTTTCGTCAATCTTAGTCTCCACCATCACCAGCACCACCAGTCGACATAGCCTACCTCCTCTTCTCTAAGACACTCACCTCTCTCTGAGGCCCTCATGGTTTCAGGGGAATCACTTTCCACCATCTCTCCTCCCACCACAACAGCTCTTCTCAAACCACCACCACCATTAGTGTGTTAGATCAATCCCTCTGCTCTAAGTACACC
>NW_027862142.1:0-255 GCF_054177405.1 Leptonychotes weddellii
GTGAAACAACAGTTACTGGAGACTGAAAGGATAATGTTATCTAATGTAGAACTGTGATTTGGACTAAGTTGAAAGAAGTACTTATAAACATTAGCCCTAAGACAAGAGGATAGGAAAAAGAACTTTAATAGCATGTGGTGATTGCTGCTTCTTGTAGCTGATAAGCTATTCGATGAATAAGCTGAACTCAAAAAAGAAAGGGTCACTTTACAAGAAGAAACAGAAGAGAGAAGATTCACAAATAGATGGACTTTG
>NW_027862143.1:0-255 GCF_054177405.1 Leptonychotes weddellii
CTCCGCCTGGCCCTTTCCTCCCGTGGGCAGCCCCGCGGTCACTGCCAGGTGCTTCGTGCATCCTCTCGAGAGCAGTGACCGCAACCGTCACTGGCCTCTTCTTGCCCAGCCATTCCTGACCTCCCCTCTCAGATACCCTCTCATCACTCCCCTCTGTTCACACTTCCTCCCTCCCAGCCTCCTGCCCCTGCCCTGGGCGTACTTGGAAACAAGAGCTCACACATAACCTGCAGACGCACCCCTGCTCTGCCACAC
>NW_027862144.1:0-255 GCF_054177405.1 Leptonychotes weddellii
TTTATTTATTCGAGAGAGAGAGAGGATGCATACAAGCAGGGGGAGCGGCAGGCAGAGGGAGAAGTAGGCTCCCCGCAGAACAGGGAGCCCGACGTGGGACTCGATCCCAGGACCCTGGGACCATGACCTGAGCCAAAGGCAGACACTTAACCGACTGAGCCACCCAGGCTCCCCTGCTTTTTAAATTTTTTTTTAAATTTATTTATTTATTTGACAGAGAGAGACACAATGAGAGAGGGAACACAAGCAGGGGGA
>NW_027862145.1:0-255 GCF_054177405.1 Leptonychotes weddellii
GATGTTGAGCATTTTTTCATGTGTCTGTTGGCCATTTGGATGTCTTCTTTGGAAATATGTCTGTTCATGTCTTCTGCCCATTTCTTGATTGGATTATTTGTTCTTTGGGTGTTGGGTTTGATAAGTTCTTTATAGATTTTGAATACTAGCCCTTTCTTTGATATGTCATTTGCAAATATCTTCTCGCATTCGGTCAGTTGTCTTTTGGTTTTGTTTACTGTTTTCTTTGCTGTGCAAAAGTTTTTATCTTGATGA
>NW_027862146.1:0-255 GCF_054177405.1 Leptonychotes weddellii
AGGTGGAAGCAATAAAAGGATAATAGGACAAAATAATGAGGATATTGGCAAGAAACTAGGTGAACTGATAGACCAAATGGGATCTAGAATATATGTGGAAGGAAATGAAAATCAAATGGGCCTGAGAAATTAGAATCTACAAATTGGCACTCCCTTCAAAAAGCAGAACCTAATTCGCCTCTCCTTGAGCATGGGCTGAACCTAATGCTTCCCATCTAACATTTGGGAAAAAGCAGAAGGTGCTAGGTTATAAAC
>NW_027862147.1:0-255 GCF_054177405.1 Leptonychotes weddellii
TGGAGTGTGGTGGCCCTTGTGACGAAGCCTCTGGGGAGGGGAGTGCAGGCCGGCCGGGTCCCCTTGCCCGAGCAGCCCAGAGTCACCCTGGTTGGCCCCCTGCGGATGGCCTGCCTCTTGGGTTTCTCAGGACAGTCTTCCTCTCAAATGTTGTATTCCTTTGTCCGTCCAAATAGACACCTGCTTACCTGTTTCTCAAGATTATTTTTAGAAATGTGGCAAAAGCCATGGTCACTCTCCTATGATTGTTTTGTC
>NW_027862148.1:0-255 GCF_054177405.1 Leptonychotes weddellii
CCCTCCCCCGCCGTCTATCCTCCCGAATATCACCTCGGATTCACTTCTCCGCACGGCCTACCTTCCAGAAAGTGGTCGCTTTTCTGTTTAGAGAGTTGTTGCTCTTCTTTTCTTTGATCTCCTGTTGAGTTCGTAGGTGTTCAGATTGGTTTGATCCCTATCCAGCTGAATTCCTGAGAGGAGACGAAATCCAGGTCTCCTACTCCTCCGCCATCTTGCTCCGCCCCTAAGAAGATTTTTCTATGTCTGTGACTA
>NW_027862149.1:0-255 GCF_054177405.1 Leptonychotes weddellii
CAGGTAAATAAGACCATGATTTGTAAAGTGCATGTTCGAATTTTTGTTTTTGTAAATGGTTAGATACATTTCCTGGGTAACTTAGAAAACAGAGTTGCTCATAAGGTGAGGGACAGTTAAACTGGTTCTCATGAATACCCAAAGGTCATGTACATAATCTAAGTACACTAATACTATCCTAAGCTTTTTTTTCTCATTTAATACTGTTTCTTAATTCAGAAGCGCAAATGCAAATGTATTGCACACTTTCTCCTT
>NW_027862150.1:0-1893 GCF_054177405.1 Leptonychotes weddellii
ATATGATACATGTCTTTCTCTGTTTGACTTATTTCACTCAACATAATACCCTCCAGTTCCATCCACGTCGTTGCAAATGGCAAGATCTCATTCCTTTTGATGGCTGCATAATATTCCATTGTATATATATACCACATCTTCTTTTCTTTGCCCATTTTTTAAGTGGATTATTTGATTTTTGGGTGTTGAGCTTGATAAGTTCTTTTATATTTTGGATACTAACCCTTTATCAGATATGTCATTTGGCAAATATTCTTCATTCAGTAGGCTGTTTTTTAGTTTTGTTGATTATTTCTTTTGCTATGCAGAAGTTTTTTATTTTGATGTAGTACCAATAGTTTATTTTTGCTTTTGTTTTCCTTGCCTCAGGGGACATATCTAGAAAAATGTTGCTATGACCATTGTGAGAAGAATTACTGCTTGTGCTCTCTTCTAGGATTTTTGTGGTTTCAAGTCTTACATTTATGTCTTTAATCCATTTTGAGTTTATTTTTTGTGAAAGAAAGTGGTCCAGTTTCATTCTTTTGCATGTAGCTGTCCAGTTTTCCCAATGCCATTTGTTGAAAAAATGGTCTTTTCCTCTTTGTATATTCTTGACTCTTTTGTTGAAGATTAATTAAACATATAATGGTGGGTTATTTCTGGGTTCTTTATTTTGTTCCATTAATCTATGTGTCTACTTTTATGCCAGTACTATATTGTTTTGATTACTACAGCTTTGTAGTATATTTGAAATCTGGGATTGTGAAACCCCCAACTTTGCTCTTTTTAAAATTGCTTTGGCTATTTGGGGTCTTTTGTGATTCCATACAAATGTTAGGATTATTTGTTCCAGTTCTGTGAAAAATGCTATTGGTATTTTAACAGGGATTGCATTAAATGTGTAGATTGCTTTGGGCAGTATAGACATTTTAACAATATTTGTTCTTTCAATCCATGAGCATGGACTGTCTTTCCATTTGTTTGTGTCATCTTTAATTTCTTTCATCAATGTTTTATAGTTTTCAGAGTACAGGTCTTTCACGTCTTCAGTGAAAGGACAGTCTTTTTAATGAATAGCATTGTGAAAACTGAATATCCACAGGCAAAAGAATGAAGTGGGACTCTTACCTTATACGTTATACAAAATTAACTCAAAATAGATTGAAGACTCATATTTAAGAGCTAAGCCTACAAAATTCTTAGAAAAATACATAGGGGAAAATCTTTATGGCACTACAATTGGCAATTATTACTTGTATATGACAATGAAAGCACAGGTAACAAGAAAAAATAGATAAATTGGACAACATCAAAATTGAAAACTATTATAAATCAAAGAACACTATCAAGAGAATGAAAAGACAATTGAAGAATGCCAAAAGATATTTGCAGACCATATATCTAATAAGAGATTATTATCCAGAAAATGTAAAGAACTTCTACAACTCAACAACAAAAAAACAATCTAATCAAAAGTGGCCAAAAAACTTAAATAGTCATTTCTCCAAATAAGATATACAAATTTCCAATAAGCACCTAAAAATTTCAGTGCATCAAATCAAATTAGGGACATCAAATCAAAACCACAATGAGATACCACTTCACATCCATTAGAATTGCTGTTATTAAACAAAAAACAGAAAATGACAAAAGCTGGTGAGGATGTGGAGAAATTGGAGCTCTTTTGTACTGCTGTTGGGAATGTAAAATAGTACAGCTACCATGGAAAACAGTTTGGTGTTTCCTCAAAAAAGTTTAGCATAGGGGCGGTGGAGCAAGATGGCAGAGGAGTAGGAGACCTGGATTTCGTCTCCTCTCAGGAATTCAGCTGGATAGGGATCAAACCATTCTGAACACCTACAAACCCAACAGGAGATCGAAGAAAGGAATAGCAACAACTCTCTGAACAGA
>NW_027862151.1:0-255 GCF_054177405.1 Leptonychotes weddellii
AAATAAATAAAATGAAGAATTGAAAATCTGTGCACAAACCAACACTACATCTGGTACTGGAATTTTCTGCTGAAATGCTGTAGTCCTTGAGACCTATAATGGTTATAAGTTCGAACAGAAGTAACATCATTCAGATAGATAGATAGATAGATGATAGATGATAGATAGATAGATAGATAGATAGATAGATAGATAGATAGATAATGTACAACTCTTCACTGGTTTCCATGTAGGACAGCAGGCCTGATACAGTAA
>NW_027862152.1:0-255 GCF_054177405.1 Leptonychotes weddellii
ACAGGCCTATATCTAATTGAATCAATAATTAGTAAGAGCCAAGATGTCCATTGACCGATGAATGGATAAAGAAGATATGGTATATATATACAATGGAATATTATGCAGCCATCAAAAGGAATGAAATCTTGCTATTTGCAATGACATGGATGGAACTGGAGGGTATTGCCATTTGCAATGACATGGATGGAACTGGAGGATATTATGCTGAGCGAAATAAATCAATCAGAGAAAGACATGTATCATATGACCTCA
>NW_027862153.1:0-255 GCF_054177405.1 Leptonychotes weddellii
TCAGGCTCTATGCTAAGAGCTTCTCTTGGATTATCGCATTTAATCTTCAGAGCAATCCTGTGAATACATGCCATTATTATACTCACTTTCCAATAAGGGGACTGAGGATTAGCAATATTAAGAAATGAGCCCTAACGGGGTGCCCGGGTGGTTCAGTCAGCTGGGCGTCTGCCTTCGGCTCAGGTCATGATCCCGGGGTCCTGGGATCGAGCCCCGCATCGGGCTCCCTGCTCGGCGGGGCGCCTGCTTCTCCCT
>NW_027862154.1:0-255 GCF_054177405.1 Leptonychotes weddellii
AACCTAGGTTATTGTAGCTTCGATTTAAGATTTGAAATCAGAAAGTGTGAATCCTCAAGCATTGGTACTCTTTTTTTTTTTTTAAGATTTTATTTATTTATTTGACAGAGAGAGACACAGCGAGAGACGGAACACAAGCAGGGGGAGTGGGAAAGGGAGAGGGAGAAGCAGGCTTCCCGCGGAGCAGGGAGTCGGATGCGGGGCTGGATCCCGGGACCCTGGGATCATGGCCTGAGATGAAGGCAGACGCTTAAC
>NW_027862155.1:0-255 GCF_054177405.1 Leptonychotes weddellii
GATTCCGATGAAGTCATGAGAAATTTACGTCAGTTAAAGCACAAAAACAAAGGGGCGCCTGGGTGGCTCAGTTGGTTAAGCGACTGCCTTCGGCTCAGGTCATGATCCTGGAGTCCTGGGATCGAGTCCCACATCGGGCTCCCTGCTCGGCGGGGAGCCTGCTTCTTCCTCTGACCCTCTTCCCTCTCGTGCTCTCTGTCTCTCATTCTCTCTCAGATAAATAAACAAAAATCTAAAAAAAAAAAAAAAAAAAAA
>NW_027862156.1:0-255 GCF_054177405.1 Leptonychotes weddellii
GCGGCCTCCAAAAAGCCCACCATCAGAACCCACCTCATTCTAATAATACTGATTCCCAGAAGCCTCAGTCTCAAAGGTGAAATAAATACTAATCGTTAAAGCAAAAGAAATGCTACCCTCTCAATTCCACAAGTGTCCATTCCTTCTAAGTTTTTCTAATCATTTTCTCATTAGTCTCACTACCAACCTCACCATCATTATTATTCTGTTTATGTAACGTCACTCACTGAGCACCTTCCAGACTCCTTCCACCAG
>NW_027862157.1:0-255 GCF_054177405.1 Leptonychotes weddellii
TGTAGAAACCCCCAGTGCAGTCTATGACTGCACTTTTATACCTTCCTACCAGTCACTAACATTTATTTACTTTTTTAATTAAATATATATGAAAGTTTTTCTAGAGCAGGTCTTCAAACTTTGGTAAAGTTAACACATAATGTCTCCATAGGTGTGTGAGCATAGTGCTTTACTTTATCTTACTTTTGTTTTTTTTTTTTAAGATTTTTTTTTTTATTTAAGAGAGAGAGAACATGCGTGCAAACACAAGCGGGG
>NW_027862158.1:0-255 GCF_054177405.1 Leptonychotes weddellii
ACAGGCCTATATCTAATTGAATCAATAATTAGTAAGAGCCAAGATGTCCATTGACCGATGAATGGATAAAGAAGATATGGTATATATATACAATGGAATATTATGCAGCCATCAAAAGGAATGAAATCTTGCTATTTGCAATGACATGGATGGAACTGGAGGGTATTGCCATTTGCAATGACATGGATGGAACTGGAGGGTATTGCCATTTGCAATGACATGGATGGAACTGGAGGATATTATGCTGAGCGAAAT
>NW_027862159.1:0-255 GCF_054177405.1 Leptonychotes weddellii
AGAGGACTCGATGGTGTGGTCCTGGGTGTGAATCCCGCAGGGCGGCTAGCAGGAGAGTGAGGCGGGTTTTCTCTGGGGCAGTCTTGAGGCCAAATTGCTTCTCCTTTGGGAAACCTCAGTGTTTGCTCTTGAAGCCTTCAAGTGGTTGGATGAGGCCCACCCACATTATGGAGGGTCATCTGTTTTACTCAAAGTCGGCGGATTTAAATGGTTATCCCAGCTAAAAATACCTTCAGAGCAACACCTAGCTTGGCA
>NW_027862160.1:0-255 GCF_054177405.1 Leptonychotes weddellii
AGAGGACTCGATGGTGTGGTCCTGGGTGTGAATCCCGCAGGGCGGCTAGCAGGAGAGTGAGGCGGGTTTTCTCTGGGGCAGTCTTGAGGCCAAATTGCTTCTCCTTTGGGAAACCTCAGTGTTTGCTCTTGAAGCCTTCAAGTGGTTGGATGAGGCCCACCCACATTATGGAGGGTCATCTGTTTTACTCAAAGTCGGCAGATTTAAATGGTTATCCCAGCTAAAAATACCTTCAGAGCAACACCTAGCTTGGCA
>NW_027862161.1:0-1892 GCF_054177405.1 Leptonychotes weddellii
GCCAACATCTGTCATTTCCTGACTTGTTAATTTTAGCCATTCTGACTGGGGTGAGGTGGTATCTCATTGAGGTTTTGATTTGGATTTCCCTGATGCCGAGTGATGTTGAGCACTTTTTCATGTGTCTGTGGCCTTTTGGATGTCTTCTTTGCAGAAATGTCTGTTCATGTCCTGCCCATTTCTTGATTGGATCATTTGTTCTTTGGGTGTTGAGTTTGATAAGTTCTTTATAGATTGGATACTAGCCCTTTATCTGATATGTCCTTTGCAAATATCTTCTCCCATTCTGTTGGTTGTCTTTTGGTTTTGTTGACTGTTTCCTTTGCTGTAGCACTGTCCTTCTGATGTGATAAAGAATACATACATCTGACCCACGTTGTGGCAGGAAACAGGAGTCAGGGCTCTTAAGGCTGGTACCAAATGTCCATCTCCATTCCAACATCTCTGCTATAGCTTCCAGGCAGGTCTCCATGACTTTCCCAGACTTCTTCATTCCAGCTTCAGTTGACCCTCTACTTTCTTGCCACTCTGGACTCCTTCAAGACCTAGTTCAACTGCGCCATGTCTAACAAACCCAGGCAGCCTTTGGAATTCTGTGGCATATTTCTTTGATATGCTACTGCCCTGCCACCCTCAGGAGCATGGTTGGGAGTTGGGGGAGAAGGGCAATATCACATTACCAAAGCAAATAGGGGTATATTAGCAAATGGCACTTGAACATACACCTGACAACCTCACAGCGTACATCCTTTCTCCCCAAATGATACATGCTTTCTCCCCTGGAGAGCAAACATGTATGGAATGACTTTGTAAGCCAGACACAGGAATACAAAGTGCATGGTGTTTAATTCTGCCATGCCCTAGGAAGTTAGTGCCTGAAAGCTGGAACCAGATCTCTATCCTGGCTCTCCCCTGCCTTTGAATGGTGTCATCATTTGACTTCTGCCTGTTCTTAGCATTAGTTCATTTTTCAAAAGGGAGGATAAGATGGCAGAGAGAGAGAGAGTAGAATGGGAGATTGGGGGTGGGGTGGGGGAGTAACATATGGATAACCACCTGTAAAACTAAACACAAGCAATACATAGATGCAAAAACCAGATTTAGTACTATAATATAACAAGAGAATGTGGCTGGAGACAGTACATGCTAACACAGACAATATGATACACGACCCTCACAGCAGTCAGTGTAGCAGAGGCCACCGGGGTCAGCTGAGGACTTTTCAGGGACTGCTGAATGGACTGGATCTGCCGCTTCATCTGTGAGCCTTCTTTGATGGTGACAGAATAGGTGATGACAGGCCTGGAAACCCCACAGGCCCTACGGCCTGCTTGGAGCGGGAGTGCACAAACATGTTGGACATACTGTTATCCTGGCACAGCAGCAGAAGGTGAAAGATGATCTCCAGGAGCTCAGCGTCTGCAGCCATCACGACGAACTCAGAGATGCCTCTGTTGAGGGTCTTGGTGGTTTCATTGGCTCCTTTCCGGAGCTACTTGTAGTTACATGCCTGCTGAGCAAGGTCCGGTCACTTCTTGTGAGGTCAGTGTCTGTGAGGAGGTAGGCCTTTGGATTCACATCAGCCTCAGTCACTGCATCAGCTTTGGTGGTCTCCTGCCCCATGCTGCAGGGACACAGAAATGACCCACCCACAGGGAAGCAGGAAGTGGCTAGTGTTAAAGTCTTTTAACCGAAAATAGCAGTCACCTGCCCTTCTCTTTATGCTTCCTTCCCAATCCTGAAAAAAAGCAACCATTTAAAATTTATAGGTTCTTTTTATGGTATTTAGTCCATATATCCACAGATGTTCCTTGTTTCATCACATTTACACATTGAGTTTATATTACAGTAGACGAAGATTTTAGCATTCTCATCTATTCCATTACCCTCTC
>NW_027862162.1:0-255 GCF_054177405.1 Leptonychotes weddellii
CTCCGAGAAACAAACTGAGAGTTTTAGAGGGGAGGGGATGGATTAGTCCACTGATAGGTATTAAGGAAGGCAGGTACTGCATGGAGCAATGGGTGTTATATGAAAACAATGAATCGTGGATCAGTACATCAAAAACTAATGATGTATGGTGACTAACATAACATAATAAAATAGTATAAAATTTAAAAAAAGAAACAAATGAACAAATGGAAGAAAAAAGACAGAGATGCAAACCAACAGACTCTTTACTATAAA
>NW_027862163.1:0-255 GCF_054177405.1 Leptonychotes weddellii
TTCTGATGTGCATGATCTTGAGCAACCATATGAAATCCCTAATCCTCTCTTTCCCAGTATCTACAGTGGGGAAGTTTGTTGATGACTCACTGGGATAATCCTCTTAATATGGGCTATTAATACAGAGAGGTGCTATTCTCAGCTAACAAAATGCCTTGGAGGTATCAATTATTTATCATACCCCCCAAATAAAAATGCAGTTTATTTATTTTATTTTATTTAAAAATTTTTCTTTTTTAATTTAACTTTTACTTA
>NW_027862164.1:0-255 GCF_054177405.1 Leptonychotes weddellii
CCCCCCGGGTCCTAGTGTTAAGTCCTAGCCCAAAGCCACAGTAGGTAGGAAACGTGGGAACATGGAATCCGGGAGGGCCTAGAGGATCCTATACAACGCCGAAGTAGGGGTTGGGGGAAACAGAATGAGGACTGGGTGGGGAGGGGCGCAACAACCTTCGCGGCCATTTTGTCCTCGCTCTACTTCCGTCTTCCCTCCCGGGCTGCGGGCTCCGGACCCCTCCCTTCGGCCCCTGCTCTCGTCCTCCCCTGGTTC
>NW_027862165.1:0-255 GCF_054177405.1 Leptonychotes weddellii
TCTCCAGATATTACCAAATATATCCTGAGAGTAAAATCCTCCTCCTCGTCCTCCTCCTCCTCCTCCTGCCCCTGCTCCTCTGCCCATCTGCCTGTTGAGAATCATGATCTAGCAGGAAAAGAAAAAAACAAATTCCAAAACAAATAGGGAAAAGGAAACAAAGATGATGCAAGGATAATAATGTATCTCTGGGGGGAGAAACTGCAATTAATATCCTGATAAATATGGGTAGATACTGTTTTAATAAATCAACAA
>NW_027862166.1:0-255 GCF_054177405.1 Leptonychotes weddellii
TGTATCCACTTTATCTCTGTAGATCTGGGATAACAGTACTTCTCTCCCAAGTGTTCTTTTTTTTTTTTTTCTGAAGATTTTATTTATTTATTTGAGAGAGAGAGAGGGAGAGCACAGCGGGAGAGGCAGAGGGAGAAGCAGACTCCCACTGAGCAGAGAGCCCGATGAGGGACTCCATCCCAGGACCCTGGGATCATGAGCTGAGCCAAAGGCAGACGCTTAACTGACTGAGCCACCCAGGCGCCTGTCCCAAGT
>NW_027862167.1:0-255 GCF_054177405.1 Leptonychotes weddellii
AAAAAAAAAAAGAAATAGGAGGGTGTTGATCTAATTTTTGCTCTCAGTTGCTTTATATTATTTAGAGAAGTCAAGGAGTTTCATTGGTCAGAACTTCCTAACCTGTACTAAATTCTTTTTTTTTTGTACTAAATTATTTCTGATTTATTATACATTTAAGACAAAACTTAATCAACCAGCATTCCATTCTAGATATTTTTTTCTCTTTTTTTTAAGATTTATTTATTTATTTATTTATTTATTTGAGAGAGAGAG
>NW_027862168.1:0-255 GCF_054177405.1 Leptonychotes weddellii
CATCCTTCCTCCCCTTTGGTATATGTCAGGATGAATGATCATGCCGTGACTGGCCTTTCTGGCCTCCTGAGGGACCTTTCCATGACCTGCCCTTTCTGTGTGTACCTCTTTCTACTCACTGCTGTGCAGAGTAGATAACAAAGGACAATATAGTGTTTGAGGATTCACAGAGACCTGGATTCAAATCCCAGTTCTGCCTTTTACCAGGGAAAAATTATTCCACCTCTCTGGGCCCCAGTCTCCACTCTAAAGTGA
>NW_027862169.1:0-255 GCF_054177405.1 Leptonychotes weddellii
TGGCCTGGTGGTGGGTATTGAGGAGGGCACGTTCTGCATGGAGCACTGGGTGTTGCGCATGAACAATGAATCATGGAACACTTCATCTAGAACTAATGATGTAATGTATGGGGATTAACATAAGAATAAAAAAAAAAAAAAGAAAAAAAAATCAAAATCCTACAATCAGAATATCACTCACACCCACCATACTGACTAATATGATCAATGATCTGTGCATGTTGGCAAAGCTGTGGAGAAACTGCAAGTCTCCCA
>NW_027862170.1:0-255 GCF_054177405.1 Leptonychotes weddellii
AAGCAGAAGCAGACTCCCCGCTGAGCAGGGAGCCCGATGCGGGACTCGCTCCTGGTACTCCAGGATCATGACCTGAGCCGAAGGCAGTCGCTTAACCAACTGAGCCACCCAGGCGCCCCTGATCTTGATTTTAAAATAGTTCTAAGTGTAATAGGAAAAAATATTTATCAAAAATAATGTAATATGTTTATATAAGGCAGACTCAGAACTCAAGACCCACAGAGAGAGTCAGGCATACAACTCAACAGGGATGAA
>NW_027862171.1:0-255 GCF_054177405.1 Leptonychotes weddellii
GCCAGGCTTGGGTGTTAGAGAGAAAACTAATTTTTTTTTTTTTTTTTTTTTCTGAAATTGGGTGTTTTCAAATGAGCCAAACCTGTATGGGCTGGGCAGATCTGGGCCCCTGAGTTAGTACTAGGTGAATGTGAGTGTTTCATGGGGGATGGTGGGCTCTGGGAAGAGAAGGCTGGCCAAGGTCCAGCTGGAGAGGGAGGCCATGGAAGCTAGTGGGAGCCCAGTGTGGGGAGCTGTCTTTCTGCAGAGCCAGGT
>NW_027862172.1:0-1892 GCF_054177405.1 Leptonychotes weddellii
CCTCCCCTCTAGAACCCTCAGTTTGTTTTTCAGAGTCCATCTTCTCTCATGGTTCGTCCACCCCTCCGATTTCCCCCGCTTCATTCCTCCCCTCCCGCTACCTTCTTCTTCTTCTTTTTTTTTCTTAACATATCTTGCATTATTTGTCTCAGAGGTACAGATCTGAGACTCAACAGTCCTACACAATTCACAGCATTGTGGTTTTTATTTGCATTTCCCTAATTGTTCATAATGTTCAGCATTATTTCATGTGCCTATTGGCCGTTTGTAATCTTCTTTGGAGGAATATCTATTGAAGAACTTTGCCCATTTTTTTAAATTGGATGTTTGCCTTTTTGTTGTTGAGTTGGTTTCATAAATTGAGTTAAGAAGTATTCCATCATCTATTTTTTGGAGGACTTGGGAGGATTGGTATTAATTTTTTGTTAAATGTTTGGTAGAATTCACCAGTGAATCCACTTGGTCCTAGGCTTTGTTAAGAGGTTTTTTTTTTTTTCTTAAGATTTTATTTACTTGAGAGGGAGAGAGAGAGAGAGCAGGGGGAGGGAGAAGCAGACTCCCCACCGAGCAGGGAGCCCGACGTGGACTCGATCCCAGGACTCTGGGATCACAACCTGAGCTAAAGGTAGCTGCCTAACTAACTGAGCCACCCAGGCCCCCGAAGAGTTTTTTTTAATACTAACTTAATTTCTTTACTTGTTATAGGCCTGTTAATATTATCTATTGCTTTTTGAGTCACTTTATGTAGTTTGTATATTTCTAGGAATCTTTTCATCAGAGTTATCTAATTTGTTGGTGTAAAATGTTCATATAGTCTTTTATAATCCCTTTTTAATTCTATAAGGTCTGTAGTAATGTCTTCACCCTTATTCCTGATTTTTGTAATTTGAATCTTCTCTTTTTGTAACCATCTGAGTTACAACTTGTAAATTTTATTGACCTTTTCAAAAAACCAACATTTGATTATACTGATTTCTTTGTTGTCTTTCTCCTCTCTATTTTGTTTGTCTCTGATCTACTCTTTAGCGTGTCCTTCTTTCTACCACTTTGGATTTTGTTTACTCTTTTTTTTCTAGCTAATTAGCATATAAAGTTATTAGCAACCCTCAGTTTGTTTCCTGAGATTAAGAATTCCTCATATCAGTGAGGTCATATGATACATGTCTTTCTCTCATTGACTTACTTCGCTCAGCATAACACCCTCCAGTTCCATCCACGTCATTGCAAATGGCAAGATCTCATTCCTTTTGATGGCTACATAATATTCCATTGTATATATAAAGCACATCTTCTTTAGCCATTCATCTGTCGATGGACATCTTGGTTCTTTCCATAGTTTGGCTATTGTGGATATTGCTGCTATAAACATCAGGATGCACGTACCCCTTCATATCCCTACATTTGTATCTTTGGAGTAAATACCCAGTACTGCAATTGCTGGATCGTATGGTAGCTCCTATTTTCAACTTTTTGAGGAACCTCCAAATTGTTTTCCAGAGTGGCTGCACCAGCTTGCATTCCCACCAACAGTGTAGGAGGGTTCCCCTTTCTCCGCATCCTCGACAAAATCTGTCATTTCCTGACTTGTTAATTTTAGCCATTCTGACTGGTGTGAGGTGGTATCTCATTGAGGTTTTGATTTGGATTTCCCTGATGCTGAGCGATGTTGAGCACTTTTTCATGTGCCTGTTAGCCATTTGGATGTCTTCTTTGGAAAAATGTCTGTTCATGTCTTCTGCCCATTTCTTGATTGGATTCTTTGTTCTTTGGGTGTTGAGTTTCATAAGTTCTTTTTAGATTTTGGATACTAGCCCTTTATCTGATACGTCATTTGCAAATATCTTCTCCCATTGTGTCGGTTGTCTTTTGGTTTTGTTGACTGTTTCCTTTGC
>NW_027862173.1:0-255 GCF_054177405.1 Leptonychotes weddellii
TGCTTCCAAACACAACTTAATTTTACTTCATTTAGAATACGATTTTCCCATTTGTCAAATGACTTTAACTGAAAATAGAATTTTGAGTTCTCCTTAATCAAGTATCTGCTATTTCCATGAGCTCAAACCACATAACTTTTTATATCCATGCGTGCAGGCAAGATGGGTAGATTTTGTTATGGTGTTAAAAAAAAAAAAAAAGTCCCCGTTGACATGAAAATAACTTTGCTTCTTTGCTAAAATACTAGAAATTCT
>NW_027862174.1:0-255 GCF_054177405.1 Leptonychotes weddellii
ATATTCTAACACAGACTTATTCTTAATCATGCACAAGTTGGTCAACTGCTTTACCTCCTTCCACTACTAAATCTGAACTTCATAAAAGGTATCGATAGTTTGATTCAAAGTAATAATTGATTACTAACAAAGTCTAATTCTTTCTCTGGTCAATCATTTTTTATCAGAATATCTTGTGGGAGTTTTAATTTATTCCCCCAGTTTGTTTGATCATCAGTATCATATTAGCATAGGTTTAAATCAAACTTTTTAAAA
>NW_027862175.1:0-255 GCF_054177405.1 Leptonychotes weddellii
TCCCTATTTGGCTGATCACTTCTAAAATTGAATACATCAATCTCAGTCACGTTTCGTCAATCTTAGTCTCCACCATCACCAGCACCACCAGTCGACATAGCCTACCTCCTCTTCTCTAAGACACTCACCTCTCTCTGAGGCCCTCATGGTTTCAGGGGAATCACTTTCCACCATCTCTCCTCCCACCACAACAGCTCTTTTCAAACCACCACCACCATTAGTGTGTTAGATCAATCCCTCTGCTCTAAGTACACC
>NW_027862176.1:0-255 GCF_054177405.1 Leptonychotes weddellii
TGACTGGAATGGCTTGCTAAATTTGAATACAAACTCAAATCCCATGACTCCTAACCCAGATAGTGTTTTCTTCTACTAGCACTTAATTTGATTTGTCATTAAATAATAATTACTTTTTCTTTTGATTCATTCCAACTCATCTCACATGCCTCACATGCATTTTCTTTCAGATGAAAAGGACAGAAAAAGAGTATACACATCAGCATATTTTCCCCCTACTGACTTCACACACTTTTATTTGCTGAGTCTCATTTG
>NW_027862177.1:0-255 GCF_054177405.1 Leptonychotes weddellii
ATTTGTATAATGTAGATAAGACACATATATGTAATACACACATATGTGTACATATGTGTGTATGTGTAATATATGTACATACATATATATATTACATATGCGTGTCTTAGAAATTCTTAGAAATATTAGAAATTCAGTGTTGACAGAAAAAAAAAATACAGAAGACCAGACAGTGTACTGTCAATAAATAAGACTCAAAAGTAGTCATGCTCATATATATATATCTAAGGTATATATGAAACATGTATTACCTAT
>NW_027862178.1:0-255 GCF_054177405.1 Leptonychotes weddellii
AAAATTGATAAATGCATAGCCAGACTTATCAAAAAGAAAAGATAAAGGACCCAAGTAAATAAAATCACAAATGAAAGAGGAGAGATCATAACCAACACCATAGAAATACAATTATTAGGGAGCGGAGCAAGATGGCGGAGGAGTAGGAGACCTGGATTTCGTCTCCTCTCAGGAATTCAGCTGGATAGGGATCAAACCATTCTGAACACCTACAAACTCAACAGGAGATCGAAGAAAAGAATAGCAACAACTCTC
>NW_027862179.1:0-255 GCF_054177405.1 Leptonychotes weddellii
AAATAAATAAAATGAAGAATTGAAAATCTGTGCACAAACCAACACTACATCTGGTACTGGAATTTTCTGCTGAAATGCTGTAGTCCTTGAGACCTATAATGGTTATAAGTTCGAACAGAAGTAACATCATTCAGATAGATAGATAGATAGATGATAGATGATAGATAGATAGATAGATAGATAGATAGATAGATAGATAATGTACAACTCTTCACTGGTTTCCATGTAGGACAGCAGGCCTGATACAGTAATGTC
>NW_027862180.1:0-255 GCF_054177405.1 Leptonychotes weddellii
ATTTATTTTTGTGAGAGAGAGAGAGAGAGAGAGCACGCGCGAGCACGAATGAAAGAACAAGCCAGGGGGAGGGGCAGAGGGAGAGGCAGACTCCCCATTGAGCAGGAAGCCTGACGTGGGATTTGATCCCAGGGGCCCAGGATCATGACCTGAGCGGAACGCCGACATTTAACCGACTGAGTGACCCAGGCGCCGGTTCATCCTTATTATTTTTTATTTTTTTAAATATTTTATTTATTTATTTGAGAGAGAGAG
>NW_027862181.1:0-255 GCF_054177405.1 Leptonychotes weddellii
AAGGAATTTAATAGCTTGATCACAGGCCAGGAAGCAGGACAGCCAAGATCTTCTTGGGAAAATAACACAGGGCAGCTTTTCCAGAGTGTAGGCTACCTAATAATTCAGAATATAGCTGTATCAGAATATAGAAACCCTTCCTTGAGTTGGATGTTTGATTGTTTCCAACATGTGCCATTAAAAGGAGCTAAGAGCACTAAGACAGAAAAAGGGAACAGGAAGTGATGGGGAAGATGAAGGTGGCTTTTTTAGATG
>NW_027862182.1:0-255 GCF_054177405.1 Leptonychotes weddellii
CTCCGCCTGGCCCTTTCCTCCCGTGGGCAGCCCCGCGGTCACTGCCAGGTGCTTCGTGCATCCTCTCGAGAGCAGTGACCGCAACCGTCACTGGCCTCTTCTTGCCCAGCCATTCCTGACCTCCCCTCTCAGATACCCTCTCATCACTCCCCTCTGTTCACACTTCCTCCCTCCCAGCCTCCTGCCCCTGCCCTGGGCGCACTTGGAAACAAGAGCTCACACGTAACCTGCAGACGCACCCCTGCTCTGCCACAC
>NW_027862183.1:0-13225 GCF_054177405.1 Leptonychotes weddellii
CTGCCCCTCCCAGGGCCAGCCAGTTCTTAGAGATAGCAAAGGACTCATCCCGGAGCATGCCTTTCATCCACAAACGAACAAGTTCAGGGCCATACCTCCTCTCTCTTTGTCCTGTACACCCCCAGAAGGCCATATTCCTCTGCTTTAATCATCCCAAGCCAGGTACGAGGCATCTGAGGTCCCCCCAACAACTTAGAGACCACAGAAAATACTCAAACCAGCCAATCCCAAACTGTTTACCCTATCCTGCCTTGTCTTTCCCACTCCAACAAAGGCCAGGGGAAAAGCTGTTTTCTCAGTCCTGCCTTCTGTCACCTGACCATACCTGATGCTGCCCCTGTGACCTTGGGGGACCGGCAGTGACCTCCTCTTTCAGACCTTGGAGTATAATAAATTTTGTGTTCTTGGGCTTCTGTTCTCTTGTGGCCGCACCTGACAGACCATCACATAAAAGAACACAGAACATGAATCTAATTTAAGTAAAATTCACATAACCATTTTTAGATTCACCACATAATAACAAATTCAGTGGCATTTAGTACCTTCACAGTGTTAAGCAACCACTATGATCTGTATCAAGTTCTAAAACATTTTCACTGTCCTAAATGAGAACCCTGTGCCCCTGAAGCAATCACTTGCCTGCATCCATCCTCCAGCCAATGGCAACCACCAATCTGCAGCCTGTCTCCATAGATTTCCCTCCTGGGGACTTTTCATATAAATGAAATCATAAAATATTCTGTGTTGGTTTTACTTAATATGTTTTTGAGGCTCATCCACAATGTAGCATGCATCAGTCCTTCATTACTTTTTTAAAAAGATTTATTATTTTAGAGAGAGTGCAGGGGTGGGGGAGGGGTAGAGGAAGAGAATCTCGAGCAGACACCCCGCTGAGCATGGAGCCCAGTGTGGGGCTTGGATCTGAGCCTCTATCAAGTTGGACGCTTAACCAACTGAGCCATCCAGGCGCCCCATGTTCTTTGTTACTTTTTAAAAAATATTTTATTTATTTATTTGACAGCACAAGCAGGGGGAACTGCAGGCAGAGGGAGAGGGAGATGCAGGCTCCCCGCCAAGCAAGGAGCCTGACGCAGGGCTCGATCCCAGGAGCCTGGGATCATGACCTGAGCGGAAGGCAGACGCTTAACTGACTGAGCCACACAGGTGCCCTTCTTTGTTACTTTTTATAGCTGATTGATATGTCATTGTATGGCTATACCAGCTTTTGTTTATCCACTCATCTTTTGATAGACCTATGGATTGTGTGCACTTTTTGTGCTACTGTGAATGATACCACTACGAGTATTTAGCATCTACACCATTTTACATTCCCACCAACAATGTACAGGGCTCCAATTTTTCTACATCCTTGCTGACACTTGTTATTTTCATTTTTTCAAATTCTAGCCAACTGGTGGGAAGTGGTACTTCACTGCAGTATGATTTGCATTTCCCTCATGATGAATGATATTGGACATCTTCATGTGCTTTTTGGCCATTTGCACCCCTTTGGAGGAAAGTCTGTTCAAGTTTTGAAATAAACTTTTCATTAAGTTGTGGCTTTCTTTTGTGGTTTCAGTAAATACATAATGAATGAGTACACGGTCCTACCAGACTTGGATTTGTGGTTACACCATGGTTCCCATCCTACTTTCTAGAAACACCTATCCCACCATCCCTGAATGAATCTCTCAGATAACCATCCTAGATCCCTCATACCCAATAGACGTGTTATTTTCAGGCTCCTTGAATTATTATTTCTCTGTGGCAATGTTTCCACGTGTGTGCGTGTACCGGGTGGTGGAGGGAGGATCTATTGTTGTCTCTCCATTTCAGCTACAGATCCTGCCCTATTGGTTTTCATCTCTCTATGTGTCTCTGTTTACCCCTCATAAGTTTGTCTTTCACTATATCTATAATTATCTGTTTATGATCCTCAGTATCTTTCTCCCTCAGTCCAGGCCTTCCTCTCTACCCATTTCATAATGTCATGTCTCCTTGCCTCTGTTTTTTCAATTCACTGGATTTTCTGGATCTGTACATTTTTGGTTAAGATCATTAATAGTTGACCTGCCAATCCTCAGATAAAGTTATGCTCTTCTAGGCCCTGCTTACTCCTTATCCCTAAGAGCCTCACAAAGATAAGTGGGAGAAGTCTCATGGAGGGCACCAACATGGTTGCTCCTGGATGATGGAGGCACTTACCTAACCCAGACTCAGCCTAGGATGTGCAAGTGCTTTACAGGAATGTCAGAATATTTTATGCCTGTGGTTCAGGGATGAGCGCATGACACAAACCGGGCCACTGAGTCTCCATTCTGGTGCCGTTTTGGAACTCCTAGGATTGCCAACTATAAAGATTATGAAACCAGAGCTGCTACAGGCACGACATGGAAATAGCTGAGAATGGAGCCGACACAGAGGAAAGTAGATCCAACAGGTGCCGGGAGAGAGATGAAGCCCTGAGGATTCCTTTGGGCCTCTGGATCCAGCCATGCCTGAGGCTACCACTACCTATACTATAGGAATTCATTTTGTGAGCCAATAAACCCTCATTTTCATTTAAGTCAGTTTGCTGAGACAGATAGCAAAAGAATAGGAGATCTCAATAGATTAATAAACACTTAAAGAGATTGAATTTGATGTGAGCTGGTTTTCAGAAAGTGGTTTTCAAAAATTGGTCTTTGAATTAGAAACTTGGCAGAAGGTGTCCTAGGGAGTTCTTGACAGTAAGTGCGGAATTATCTCTCATTTAATGTGCCCAGAGGACCGGAACATTCTTGTAATGCTGTGTAGTGCAGTAAAAGGGGAAAATGCTGTGGATTAATGGGTAAATGTTCTAATTATCTAGAGTCAGAATGGCCTGAATATGAATCTAATCATGGATTGGTGACCTATGAGCCAAATGTGGAGTCTTTTTTTTTTTTTAAGATTTTATTTATTTATTTGAGAGAGAGAATGAGAGAGAGAGAGCATGAGAGGGGGGAGGGTCAGAGAGAGAAGCAGGCTCCCTGCCGAGCAGGGAGCCCGATGCGGGACTCGATCCCGGGACTCCAGGATCATGACCTGAGCCGAAGGCAGTCGCTTAACCAACTGAGCCACCCAGGCGCCCAAATGTGGAGTCTTTAATTAGCCTAGTTCAACAAGTCAGCAGGAAGGAGACATGGGCAACCATCAGCCATTCATGAAACAACTGTATTAGGAATAAATAAAATTGTCACATCCTTCTCTTGCCCTCTACTCAACTTACACAAAGTATATGTGTGGAAGCCTTCACTTCCAGGATAACCTCTGAGCTCTGCCTCCTAAAGAAAGTAGGCAGTCGTCCCATGGACATACTATTGTATGTGTTGGACTTAGGAGAGAAATAGAATAATGCTTTTCAAATGGTAGCACACGTCACAATCACATGGAGGGCTCATTAAAGCAGATTGCTGGGCCCTACCCAGCACTTCTGATTCAGTAGAGGGTCCCAAGAATGGGTATTTCTAATAAGTTCCAGGTGTTGCTGTGGCTCCTATTCTAGGGAACCCCACTTTGAGAACCACTGAGGTAGAACATAACTATGTGGTCACTGTGAAGTAACAGAGATTCAGATAAATTGGAGTTTTATTTCTCTTTCCCAAAGAAGTTCAGAAATAGGTGTCTAGGCCCAGATGGAACTTCACAGGGGGAGGAATCCTGGCCCCTTCTAACTTGTTACTCGGCTATATATGGTATCTAGCCCAAGGTCACTTCATGATCCCAAATGGCTTCTGAGGTTTCTTTTTGTTGTTATTATTTTGTTTTTTAAGGAGACTCCACATTGGTGGAGCCCAACCTAGGGCTCGAACTCTCGACCCTGAAATCAAGACCTGAGCTGAGATCAAGAGTCAGAGCTTAATCAAATGAGCTGCCCAGGTGTCCCAGCTGCTTCAATTTCAATATTCCTATCCACAGTCCAGCCAGCAAGGAGGAAAGAGGAGGAGAAAGGCATGCTCCTTCTCTTTTAGGGCATATCCTTGAAGTTACACATGCCACCTCTGTCCACAGCTCAAAGGATATACAAGGAGACCAAATAAAAGGAGAAATATACCATATAGTTATTGATAGAATGACTTACCATTGTAAAGTTGTCAGTTATCTCCAAGTTTATCTATAAGTTAAATTCAGTTCCTATAAAAATATCATCAGGAGTTTTTGGGAATTTGACAAACTGATACCAAAAAAAAAAAAAATCACATTGACTAAGTGTCCACAGTTAGTCAAGACAATTTTGAAAAAAGAGACTAGAAGGTAGGAGTATGATAAGTCACATTTAAATATACCACAAGACTATAATAATAACAACAATATGTAATTGAGGCACCAACTACTAAGAATCTGAGATGAGGAATAAACATTTAAATGAGAATTTGTTGTATTTTTCCTTCACCCCATTCTCCTCCTTCCTGTGTACAGCTGGAAAATAGCCCTCCTCCACCCTGACAGAAGAGAGGTTTATTTTCTGCATAAGTTGAATGAGAGAGCATCTAGACTCAGGGATTTCAGTCATGGCTAAAGGCAGCGGTGAAGCACCATACCAAAATGGAGGGACTAACTGAAAGTGTGTAGGCTGGACAGTGAGGCCTCCAGCCTTCTGTGCCAGTTCACCTCCCTGAAGCTTGCAGTCAGGTTTCATTCTACTCTCTGACTGGATGTTCTGGGATTCCTCTCTGGGGCATCAGTTAATTATTGCTACACAAATGCTGTCTAGCAAACTGCCACAGCATCAGTGACCTACAACAGTAAGCATGTTGCCCCAGGCTGTGTTTTGGTGGGAGAGCTTGGTTGGGGAAGCTCTGCTCCATGTGTTTCCCATCCTCCTCTTCATACCAGCAGGCTGCCTGGGCACTTCCTTGTTGGCAATGGCAGAAGTACAAGAGGGCAAATATAAATTGACAAAGACTTTTGAAGCCAAGGCCAAACTCGCCTATCATCATTCCACCTTATTCTGCTGGCCAAAGCATGTGCTGCCAAACGGGAAGAAAGCACAAAGTCCCATAGGAAAAAGTATGCATATAGGACCACTAAAATAATCTACCACAAGCTCCAAAGAATAAAAAAATTGAATGCTGATATTTGGGGTCCCCCATTGAAACAAAACCCAACTCTGCCTTATGAACCCACACTGAGTGGTACCAGTTAGTAAGTCCTACAGATGCACATGGAGCTTCCCTTTGGCATTCTAGCGCCAAGCTCATACACATGAATAGACAACCAAGGATCATCAACATGAGAGACTGAGATAAAAACAGAAATAGAAAAAAGGGGAATTAAAAGATATAGAGACAATACGAAGAACAGAAGAAAAAGGTTTAAAAACCCAAACTAACAATCATAACTAATATTCCTAATAAGAGATAAAAGATCAATGAAACAAGAATAGTGTGCTCTAAAAGGAGAATAGTCTGAGGCCAGGAAAGAGCTCTTGAAAGTTAAAACTCTTAAAAATGGAGAAAATCTTCCAAAAAGTACAATAAAAAAACAGAGTTAGAAAATAGCATAGGGGTGCCTGGGTGGCTCAGTTGGTTAAATGTCCCACTCTTGATTTCAGCTCAGGTCATGATCTCAGGGTCGTTGGGTCAAACCCCACATCGGGCTCCATGCTAAGCATAGAGTCTGCTTGTCCCTCTCCCTCTGCTCCTGCCCCACTCACGCTCTCTCTCTCAAAAATAATACATAAATAAATAAATAAATCTTTTTAAAAAAGAAACTAGTGTAGAAAATATTGGAAAATTAGAGGATCAGTCAATGATTTGACTAGTAAGATTTGTATATGTATTAAATTGAGAAAATTGAAAGGTAGAATTATTTCGTTTGTTATTTTTTTAAAGACTTTTATTCATTTATTTGACAGAGAGAAAGAGCAAGATAGCACAAGCGGGGGAGCAGCAGGGGGAGAGGGAGAAGCAGGCTCCCCATGGGGAGCCTCATGCAGAGCTCAATTCCAGGACCCTGGGATCATGACCTGAGCTGAAGGCAGACACTTAACTGACTGAGCCAACCAGGCGCCCTGGTAGAAATTATTTTTTTAAAAACCCAATAAGGTTTTCCAGAGTTGGATCATACAAATTTTATAAACTAACATGCCCCATACAATGAATGCGGGGGGGAACATCTCAGAGAGGCTGAGAACAACATGTCTGTTGGGTATGAGGGATCTGGGATGGTTTGTCTCAGAGATGTTAGGACAGTTGTTTCTAGGGAGTAGGATTTGAACCCTGATGAAGCCACAAATCTAAGACCTATATGGAATCACGTATTCCTTCATTTCATAATTACTTATTGAAACAACAATAATTTCAGAACATCCTAAAAACTACAGGGATAAAGAGAAGATCCTAAAAGCTTCCAGAGAGGAAAAAATAAGTCACATCACATAGACAAAGGAATCAGAATAACATTAGACCTCTAGAAAAAAAGTAAAACAAATTCCTCAAAATTCTGAAGGAAAACTATTTGCAATCTGGTATTCCATACTGAGCAAAACTATCAATCATATTTGAGGGTAGAAAAAAGTCATTTTCAGGCTTGCAATCTCTACATATTTATATCCATGCACCTTTCCTTAGGAAACTATCATAGCATATGCTCTATCCAAATGAGGGACTGAATCCAAGAAAGAGGGAGACACAGTGCGCAGGATCATGTTCCTGTCACTTGCTGAAGACCTCAATGTAAGATGTAAACCAGAATTTAATAAGAAAACATGTGATCCTGGATGGGAAAGCAGCAGTTTAAAAAATTCCAAAAGCACAATTATAAAGGGGGACATGGATGGAATGATATCTGTGCGCGGGAAGATGCTCCTCCCAGTGCTGTCTGCTATAGAGAAACGCTGGGGTAACTGAACTCAGCAGTGAAGCAGAAAAGAGGAGAACAGGTTATGCCGGGTCATGAGGACATAGGGAGTTCATTATCTGTTGTCAAACCTTGTATATGTTGAAACATAATAAAAAGCCTTTAGGAAGTTGTGCAGGAAAGGATAAGGAATCAGAGTAGGTTCTGGAGCACCGTGGTCAGTGGAACTCACAGAGTCACGATGATAATAAACACTAAATTGTGACTAGAGACCTAAATTGCAAGTGCCCTAATTGGGAAGATGAGAGGAGAAACAGTGGGGTTGTTTGGGATGGGGCAGAAAGCCAAATCCTGTCTTTTTTGGTGGGGAGTTGATGTCTTGAAATGAAGAGACCACATCAGCATGTTACTGAGGGCTGGAGGGGGGCTATCTAGAATCAGTTAAGAGAAGTGAGCGTGGCCGAGAGATGGCACTGGGGACAGCCAGAGGCAGCTGGTCTTGGAAGCAAGCCTGAATAACTAAGCGACCCTTTAAAATAGGACCATTGCCACCACCAGAGGAGACTACATTGGGGGACACTCTCTGACATAATAGCTCATGTTTAGAAAATTCCCCCAGCCCACTAAGTTTCAGATACAAAATGAAGGGCTTGTTTTGTTTTAAGAAACATATATTGGCTTGCTAGGCACCAAACAGCTGCAGAAGGACAGGGGGTTACGGCAGCTGGAAGGTGTAGAAATTGACTGGGCTACCCCCATCCTGACCCTTCCTTGGCCTCTTCTGCTCACCCTCCATACTCACAGTGATCCTCATTAAAAGGACTTTCCCACACACTGAGGAAGGGCACAGTGGCAGAGAAGGCAGGATACAGGGAGAAGCCTGAGCCCATACGCCTTCCTCTGCACTGTATAAGCTGCTCTCCTCAGTGGTTGATGACAGGAGGGTCCTGTGGGTTGGCGGAGTAGAAGTCACCCTTGGGATAGGACAGACTCTCAGGGGCTGTGGTTTCACCAAGGACATTAGTCCATCCCTGGCAGGAGGGAAATGGGCAGATGTTTCCTCTTTATCCAACAACTCTGAGCCTGAAGAAGGCAACCTGGTTCCTGGGTCATAGTTGCCCTTGTGACATCATGGCTATCTCCTCCTCTCCCACCCTTCCTGCCTCTGCCAGGACCAATGGAGCAGCAACCAGAGGGGGTGTGAACACCAGAAACACTGCCCCAAACCATGGGCAGTAAATGCTGTGTAAGATAGTCAGACACCCCCTCCCTGGGGATAGGGAGCTGGCCCACGGCAGAAGGAAGCACCAGATGACTTCAAAGGACTCAGGAAGAATGGGGAGGTAGGGCTGTGAGGACTCTGCATAGAAGCTGTTCCTCACTCATGCTTTCTCCCTATATTCTGATTGCAGAAGTTTGGTCCAGATAAGGATGCACTAGAGAAAGAGAAACTGAAGGTAGGTGGGGCCCAGGAACATGAGAGAACCACAGATCACTGATCGTCTGGCCACAGAGTCACTGTGGAGGATCCATCTCTGGTCCCACAGCTGAGAAGTCAGCTCAGTGTTACTCTCCTGTCCCCATAAATTCCCTTCCTGTTCTGAGTGAGCTGTGTTAAGCATGGAAAAACAACAGTGAGGTGAGGAAGCAGGATGTGGGCAGGTCACTGGAAGTTGGGGCACAGCTGTGGGAACTGGAAAGCTGGAGAAGGAGTGGCCTGGGTTTAGAAGGATATGGGGGTGACTGAGAGGTAGTAGTGGAAATCAAAAAAAGTGAGGTAAGGACGAGACCTCAAGGGGTCATGGCATGGCATAGAAGTATCAGGAGGCAACATCACAGGTGGGGATCTGGGCTGAGATGCAGGCCATAAATGCAGAGATTCATCCTCAGAGGACCCTTTGGTTCCTCAAACCCATGCCAGGGCTTCTGGATCAGAAAGTGTTTCCACTGATTCCACGAACCTGTGAAGACCAGAGAGCAAGCATATCCCCATTTTGTAGATGAGGACCCTGTGACTCAGAGGATGAGCCCTTGTGTCTATGGCCTCGGACAAGACAGTAGAGGCAAAACCCAACCCAGGACTCCTGGGTCCCCAGAACCACCAGGGGGAAGCCTCGTTGTTAAGAGAGAAGATCAGAGCTCCTTTGTGGCAGACACCAGACTTGTGGTTGTCTGTGACAAATTCACGTGGAGTCCTCTGCTTTGCTTGGTTAGCAGCTTCGTGAAAAACGCCTGAAAGAGAGAGTCAAGGCGGCTGGGAAGATCCAGGCCTGGTGGCGGGGCACCCTGGTGCGTCGCACCCTGCTGGTGGCTGCCCTCATGGCCTGGATGATTCAGCTCTGGTGGAGAACACGCCTGTGGAGGCGGGTTCTTAAGCGGCGGCAGGACCTGTTGAAGATCTATGTCATCCAGGAGGAGGCGGCTGTCAAGCTCCAGTCCTGGGTTCGCATGTGGCAGTGCCATCGGCGTTACTGCCACATGTTCAATGCCCTCTGCATCCTCCGGGTCCCAGAGGGCTGCTTCGCCTTCCAGACCCATGATGTTCTACAGGAACAGTATGAAGTCACTCCCAGCCATCCCGAGTTCCACATTGAAATCCTATCAGTCTAAAAGTGATATAGGGTGGAGAACTGGCTCCACTGCCCCAATAAACGTCTGACCAGGTTTGGTGTGTCTCAGTGACTCCCACACTATGAAGACCCAAGAGCCCTGCTGCCCTCTTCTGCGCAGGGAGACAGCTATCTCTCTCCCCCGACTCCCACCCCTTAGCGCCTATGGCCCCTGCTTTGGACCCACAGTGGCTGAATGCCACTGACTCTGTCCAAATCAGAAGCTGCCACCTGAGGCTGTCGTCGCACATCCAGAACCAAGTCTACGGTTCCATAGCCCCGGCGCCATCTTTGTCTCCTGAACTTGCAATTGGCTGGGGGTGGGAGGGGGCGGCTTTATATTCCCAAAGACTCTGGGCACCTCCTCTTATGAGAATTGCCTCTGGATCCATGCTTTGGCAGCCTGCCATTGCGGGCCAGCTGGGGCTCGCAGCCATTGGCTCTCTATTTGGTAAGCCCCCAGACCTAAGGCAGACATTTGGTTGGCTCTCTTGGGAGCTGCACAGCCCAGAGAATGCACAGGAGGCTGGCCTTAGTGATGACTGGGCCCGAAGTCCTGCAAGTTTTATGCTAACCTGGATATTGTTTTCTTTGGGAAATAGCATATATCATGATACTAAGGAACCTCAGCTCTGCCTCCACCCTCAGGACCACTTCTGCAGGGTGCTGAAACACAAATAGGGCTCCCACTGATATCATTGCCACCCTATGTGTGATACCATTCTTAGTGACTTCAACATTGCTAGATGACAGCCCAAGCCCCTTGCCTCTCACCGCCAGTGATTTTCACTTCCATCCTACCTGAATCACTCACTCCTATAATTGCCTGTAAGGAAGTAGCATTATTTTTTAAATGTCCAATCCATTATAGACCAAATTCTTTTGTAAAACAATAAAATGAATTATGAGAAAAATAAGTAGAAAAGGTTTGCTCTCCTCAGTGGTTGATGACAGGAGGGTCCTGTGGGTTGGCGCAGTAGAAGTCACCCTTGGGACAGGACAGACTCACAGGGGCTGTGGTTTCACCACAGGCTTGTTTTGAATGTTTAGACCGAACACACATAAAACTGCTATTTTGATTTGATATACAAGTTTCTAAGTGTTTCATCTCAGTCTTTGTACTTAATCTCAGTAGTAATAAATGCTCACCATACTTTGGGTGGCATTGCCCTGGTTCTTGTCATAACTGACCACAGCGACAATAATACTGATTTCAATCATCTTGGTCTCTAACTTTTGCTTTCTATGCTTTAGGGCAAAGGTCAGAAGACTCTGGCCTGCAGTTGAGTGGTTGTGACAAGGACTGTATTGACATCAATCCTAAAATACTATCTGGTCCTTTACAGAAAAAGTTTGCCAACCTCTGTGTTAGAATGACTGATTCTTATGCATCAATACAAATGTTTCTTTTGTTCTAATTAGGACTTCCCAAAGACTGACCTTACCAGCGTTGTACTGCCCTTGTGCCCAGCTCGGATTCCATTCTCTATTGAGGATTCTCTTACAGTTTTACCACCGTTGGCCCTCTTTCCACCTCTGTATGAACCCAACCCTTCACCTACTTCATCCTGCACCAGAAGAGTTGAATTTCCTTGAAGAAAAACAAATCGCCATATTGCATGGTTTTGGTTCATATTCAGGACCACAGATGGACAGACTTACTTCTCAAAACACATCTCTGTAAATTTGCTTTTTGACCTGAAGACTTCACCCTCTTCTCTCTTCAAAGAGGCACTTCATTCTCCTTTCCTTTTGACCTCAAATGATGATGTTACTACACACTGAACTGAGAAAATGGCAGTGGACTGGCCCTCTATCTCCCTACCGTCTCATCCCCCATCTCAGTGCCATTCGTACCACGCTTGTTGCCTTCCTTGAGTTGAAATGAGTTGTCTTTGCACCATCCAAAGCCACCCCCAACACATTCCTCTTCTGGTGCTCTTCTTTTTCTTTTGCCCACTATCACCTCTTGCCTTTGCAATGATGTGTTTCTGTAATTTCATTTGTTTCTCTAAATCAGTTTCTACCTTTTCACCAAATCATTTCTATCAGCATACAGTGTTCTCCACCATTAAAAACTCCATTCATGACTAGGTCCTATTCCAGTTCTTTGCATCTCCTCATAGCAAAACACGTCACTGTCTCTCCTTTCACTCCTCCCATTCTCTCCTAAACTCACTTCAATTGGGCTGCCCTTCCCCACCCCCACCACAGAAACTTCACAGGTCAAAAGTATTGATCGAGAAAGTTGTTTGCAAAAATGACCAATGTTACTGCCCTCTTTGTATCCACGCCGCTTTGCAATGTGATTTTATAAGTTTATCAATTAAGAAACAGAGGTTACTTAACCTCCTTTTGTATCTAAGCTTCCCTGTGACTTTCTTTGGCCAATAGTATGCAGTGAAAGTGATATTGTGCCAGTTGCAAGCTTAAACTTTAAGAGGTCTTGAACAACCATCCACCATGTGAGCAAGGAGACTACTGCTGTAGCATTAAACACAACATGGGACAGAGATGAGCCGTCTCTGATGAGGCCATCTTACACCACCAGCCTCCCTCACACCTGCCAACTGACCACATATTTTTGAGTGGGCCCAGCTGAGAAAAGAATCACCCAGATGAGGCTAGCCCATTGTCACTCCACAGAACTATGAGCTCTGTAAATGGTTATTGTTTTAAGCCTTTATGTTTTGGGTGGTTGGTTAAACAAAACTACACCATCTAAAATCACCAACTAACTTGCTTACATGACGATGGTGAATTCTCTGTCCTCTGCCCTCTCTCTGCATCAGACTACAGGTTGACCACTCTATCTTACTTGAAACACTCTCTCTTTGGCTTCAGGAGCATCACACTCTCCTTGAGTTAAAATGAGTTGTCTTTGATGAATGGATAAAGAAGATGTGGTATATATATACAATGGAATATTATGCAGCCATCAAAAAAAGAAATCTTGCTTTTTGCTCTAGAATTAGAACTAGAGGGTATTATGCTAAGCAAAATAAGTCAATCAGAGAAAGACAATTATCATATGATCTCACTGATATGTGGAATTTGAAAAACAAGGCAGAGGACCATAGGGGAAGAGAGGAAAAAATGAAACAAGAAGAAACCAGAGAGGGAGACAAATCATAAGAGACTCTTAATCTCAGGAAACAAAACTGAGGGTTGCTGGAGCAGAGGGGGGTGGGAGGGATGGGGTGGCTGGGTGATGGACATTGGGGAGGGTATGTGTTGTGGTGAGTGCTGTGTATTGTGTAAGACTGATGAATCACAGACATGTACCCTTGAAACAAATACATTATATGTTAATAATAAAAAACAGGACAAAAAAATTGCAGTAAGATACACATAACATGAAATTTACCATTGCAACGATGTTTAAGTGTACAGTTCTGTGGTGTAACTAAGTCTATTCAAATTGTTGTGCAATCATCATCACTATCCATCTCAAGCACTTTTTCATCTCCCCAAACTGACACACTGCACCCACTAAACAGTCTCCCCATACCTCCCCAAATCTCCCCACACCACCCCAGGCAGCCACGCTTCTCCTTTCTGTCTCTCTGAATGTGAATACTCTAGGTCTCTCATAGAAGTAGAACCAAAATACAGTATTTTGTAACTGGCTTCTTTCACGGAGCATAATATTGTCATGGTTCATCCATGTTGTAGTATGTGTCAGAATTTCCCTCCTTTTAAAAGCTGACTAATAAGGGCTTTTGGGTGGCTCAGTTGGTTAAGTGTCTGATTCTTGGTTTCGGCTCAGGTCATGATCTCAGGGTCATGATATC
>NW_027862184.1:0-1892 GCF_054177405.1 Leptonychotes weddellii
AAACCAGAAACACAGTAGGTCAGATCAACAAAACTAGAAGTTGGTTCTCTGAAAGAATTAATAAGATCGATAAACCACTGGCCAGACTTACCCGAAAGAAAAGAGAAAGGACCTAAATTAATAAAATTATGAATGAAAGGGGAGAGATCACGACTAACACCAAGGAAATAGGAACAATTATTAGAAATTATTATCAACAACTATATGCCAATAAACTGAGCAATCTGGATGAAATGGAGGCCTGCCTGGAAACCCAAAAGCTGCCAAGACTGAAAAAGGAAGAAATTGACAACCTGAATAGGACAATAACCAGTAAGGAGATTGAAGCAGTGATCAAAAACCTCCCAAAAAACAAGAGTCCAGGGCCTGATGGATTCCCTGGGGAATTCTACCAAACATTCAAAGAAATAATACCTATTCTCCTGAAGCTGTTTCAAAAAATAGAAACAGAAGGAAAGCTTCCAGACTTATTCTATGAGACCAGCATTACCTGAATCCCCAAACCAGGGAAAGACCCCATCAAAAAGGAGAATTTCAGACCGATATACCTGATGAATATAGATTTCAAAATCCTCAACAAAATCCTAGCTAATAGTATCCAACAATACATTAAAAGGATCATCTACCATGACCAAGTGGGATTTATCCCCAGGATGCAAGGGTGGTTCAACATTCGGAAATCAATCAATGTGATAGAACACATTAATAAGAGGAGAGAGAAGAACCATATGGTCCTCTCAATTGATGCAGAAAAAGCATTTGACAAAATACATCATCCTTTCCTGATTAAAACTCTTCAGAGTATAGGGATAGAGAGAACATTCCTCAAGTTCATAAAATCCATCTATGAAAAACCCACAGCAAATATAACCCTCAATGGAGAAAAGCTAAGAGCCTTTCCCTTAAGATCAGGAACACACCAAGGATGCCCACTCTCGCCACAATTGTTCAACATAGTACTAGAAGTCCTAGCAACCAGCAATCAGATAACAAAAAGAAATAAAAAGTATTCAAATCGGCAAAGAAGAAGTCAAACTCTCTCTTTTCGCAGATGACATGATACTTTATGTGGAAAAACCAAAAGACTCCACCCCCAAATTACTAGAACTCATCCAGCAATTCAGTAATGTGGCAGGATACAAAATCAATGCACAGAAATCAGTTGCTTTCTTATACACTAACAATGCACCTGTAGAAAGAGAAATTAGAGAAATGATTCCATTTACAATAGCACCAAAAACCATAAGATACCTCAGAATAAACCTAAGCAAAGAAGTAAAGGATTATACTCTAGGAACTACAGAACACTCATGAAAGAAATTGAAGAAGACACAAAAAGATGGAAAAACAGTCCATGCTCATGGATCAGAAGAATAAACATTGTTAAAATGTCTATGCTACCCAGAGCAATCTACACCTTCAATGCCATCTCGTCAAAATTCCAATGACGTTTTTCAAAGTGCTGGAACAAATAATCCTAAAATTCGTATGGAATCAGAAAAAACCCCGAATCACCAAGGAAATGTTGAAAAAGAATAACAAAGCTGGGGGCATCACATTGCCCAATTTCAAGCTATATTACAAAGCAGCGATCACCAAGACAGCATGGTCCTGGCACAAAAACAGACATATAGACCAATGGAACAGAAGAGAGAGCCCAGATATGGACCCTAAACTCTATGGTCAAATAATCTTCGACAAAGCAGGAAAAAAATATGCAATGGAAAAAAGACAGTCTCTTCAGCAATCAGATAACAAAAAGAAATAAAAAGTATTCAAATCGGCAAAGAAGAAGTCAAACTCTCTCTTTTCGCAGATGACATGATACTTTATGTGGAAAAACCAAAAGACTCCACCCCCAAATTACTAGAACTCATCCAGCAATTCAGTAA
>NW_027862185.1:0-255 GCF_054177405.1 Leptonychotes weddellii
TCAGGCTCTATGCTAAGAGCTTCTCTTGGATTATCGCATTTAATCTTCAGAGCAATCCTGTGAATACATGCCATTATTATACTCACTTTCCAATAAGGGGACTGAGGATTAGCAATATTAAGAAATGAGCCCTAACGGGGTGCCCGGGTGGTTCAGTCAGCTGGGCGTCTGCCTTCGGCTCAGGTCATGATCCCGGGGTTCTGGGATCGAGCCCCGCATCGGGCTCCCTGCTCGGCGGGGCGCCTGCTTCTCCCT
>NW_027862186.1:0-255 GCF_054177405.1 Leptonychotes weddellii
AGTTGACATCTGGACAGAGTAGAGGAGTGGGTTGCAGATGGCAATGAAGCGGTCATAAGCCATGGCTGCCAAGAGAAATCCCTCAGCCACAATGAACAAGGCAAAGAGAAAGAGGTGGGTCACACAGCCTGCAAAGGAGATGGACTTGCTCTCAGACCAGAAGTTGATCATAGCCTTGGGTGCAATAACAGAAGAATAGAAGAGGTCAATGAAGGACAGGTTGCCTAGGAAGAAATACATTGGCGTGTTCAGCCG
>NW_027862187.1:0-255 GCF_054177405.1 Leptonychotes weddellii
ATGGTTCATCTCCCTCTCCGATGTCCCCCCTTCATTTTTCCCTTCCTACTATCTTCTTTTTTTTAACATATAATGTATTATTTGTTTCAGAGGTACAGGTCTGTGATTCATCAGTCTTACACAATTCACAGAGCTCACCATAGCACATACCCTCTTCAATGTCCATCACCCAGCCACCATATGCCTCCCACCCTCCACCACTCCAGCAACCCTCAGTTTGTTTCCTGAGATTAAGAATTCCTCATGTCAGTGAGA
>NW_027862188.1:0-255 GCF_054177405.1 Leptonychotes weddellii
GTTTCATGTGCTACTGTTCCTGAGGCCTGGCTTGAGAAAAGCAGGACATTCGGTTTAGACAGATGGAGGGCAGGGTCATTTTCAAAATGAAATGAGTGCACAAATCACACTGTGAAATTGGCATGACCATCACTGCTGCTGTGAACACTGACTTTTATTTAGTCTCTGATAGGCAGTTGGGGAATAGATTAGCGTTTTTGGGGGGGAGGGTGAAAGAAGGCCCTTTAATTAATGATAGAAATTCTGGAAAGCAAT
>NW_027862189.1:0-255 GCF_054177405.1 Leptonychotes weddellii
AACATATAACAATTGTAAAAAAAAAAGTATACATATACAAAAATCTTATGCAATTAAAAAAAAGTCAAGGATTCTACTGCAAATGTAATCTCTTAAAATTTTGTCATATTTCCTTCAATTATTTTTTATGATTTTTAATTTAATTGAAAGCATATAGTATATTTTAGATTATATTACAGATAATTCTATGACATAAAAACACTACTACCCTACCCTGTACATAAAAATTTATTTTTTTTTTTGACTTTTATAATG
>NW_027862190.1:0-255 GCF_054177405.1 Leptonychotes weddellii
GTTTCTGTGAAATATATGCTGTAATGGAAGTCTTGCTGGTAGATCCACAGGGCTAGAGAGTCAGGGGTTATAGCCAAAGTGCAGAAGAAGCAAGTGTCGGGCAGAAAGAGGAAGCAAGCTCTGGGTTATTCATCTTTGGAAGACAATAGTCACTGAGAGCCCATTGGGAGGGGAGGGGGCTTTTTAATAAGCACATTTTCTTTCTTTCCCTCTTTCTTTCTTCTCTTTTCTTTCTTTCTTTCTTTCTTTCTTTCT
>NW_027862191.1:0-255 GCF_054177405.1 Leptonychotes weddellii
CCAGTGCTCAGCACATAACAAGTCCTGAGTAAATCCCATTATGGGCTGAATCATGTCCCCTTGACATTTAGAGTCCTGACCCCCAGCACCTCAGAGTATGACTTTATTGGAAACAGGGAGTTTAAAGAGGTAAATAAGGTAAAAGGAGGCCAGTAGGGTGACCCACTTCTATCTTATAAGAAGAGACTAGAAGGTACAGAGAAAACACCAAGGATGCTGGCCCAGAGGACAGACCATGAAGAGGCACCAGGAAGG
>NW_027862192.1:0-255 GCF_054177405.1 Leptonychotes weddellii
CATAAAATATATATTGTTTTTATTGATTGTGTTCTATAATTCCCAAAGCTTTCTTCATTCTTTTTCATTCTCTTTTCTTTATAGACCTCTAACTGGATCATTTCAAATGTTGTCTTCTAGGTCAGTGATTATTTTAAAGATTTTATTTATTTATTTGACAGAGAATGAAAGAGAGAGTACAAGCAGAGGAAGTGGCAGGAGAGGGAGAGGGAGAAGCAGGCTCCCTCCTGAGCAAGGATCCAGATGTGGGGCTTG
>NW_027862193.1:0-255 GCF_054177405.1 Leptonychotes weddellii
CAAAGAAAAGCAATTTGATCATGTAGGTTTTTTTTTTCTCCTTGACTACATTAAACGCTATTTATTGTCTACTAACATTTGTTAATATTAAAAGGAAAGGATTCTGATTCATGAAACCTACAGTCTAATAAATTGCTATTCTGGAAAATAAGCAATATAAGAAAATTTCTCAGATAAAAACATGGTGTGAAAAGTACATCGTTTATGTGCCACTGCAGGGGGAGGAAGCTATTTGAAGTCATACACGAGTAAACT
>NW_027862194.1:0-255 GCF_054177405.1 Leptonychotes weddellii
CCCGGTGATGGGTATTAAGGAGGGCACGTACTGCATGGAGCACTGGGTGTTATACGAAAACAATGGATCGTGGATCACCACATCAAAAACCAATGATGTATTGTATGGTGACTAACGTAACATAATAAAATTTAAAAAAATAATAAAGTAGAAATTAATCCCCAGGGCTTTTTTTCTTTCTAAGGGAACAAACCTTTCCAGCCAGTGTCACACAGAGAAGTCTCAGTCTACAGGGCCTGCGTGTGCATCCTTGTC
>NW_027862195.1:0-1892 GCF_054177405.1 Leptonychotes weddellii
AGTAAAACTCGCAAATCTTAAAACCAAGGAAACCCTCTTACGGGCAGTTAGGGGGAAGAGATTCCTTACGTACAGAGGGAGGAACATCAGAATAATGTCAGACCTATCCACAGAGACCTGGCAAGCCAGAAAGGGCTGGCAAGATATATTCAGGGTACTAAATGAGAAGAACATGCAGCCAAGAATACTTTATCTGGCAAGGCTTTCATTTAGAATGGATGGAGAGATGCACAGCTTCCAAGACCAGCAGAAACTGAAAGGATATGTGACCACTAAGCCGGCTCTGTAAGAAATATTAAGGGGAGTTCTATAAAAGGAGAAAGACCCCAAGAGTGATATACAACAGAAATTTACAGAGTCAATCTATAGAAACAAAGACTTCACAGGCAATATGATGACAATAAATTCATATCTTTCAATAATCACTCTCAACGTGAATGGCCTAAATGCTCCCATAAAACGGCACAGGGTTGCAGAATGTATAAAAAGACAGGACCCACCCATATGCTGTCTACAAGAGACTCATTTTGAACCTAAAGATACATCCAGACTGAAAGTGAAGGGATGGAGATCCATCTTCCATGACAACGGACCTCAAAAGAAAGCTGGAGTAGCAATTCTTTTATCAGACAAATTAGATTTTAAGCTAAAGACTGCAGTTAGAGACACAGAAGGACACTATATCATTCTTAAAGGGTCTATCCAACAAGAAGATCTAACAAATGTAAATATCTACGCCTCCAACATGGGAGCAGCCAACTACATAAGCCAACTGTTAACCAAAATAAAGAGTCATACTGATAATAATACATTAGTTATAGGAGACCTCAATACTCCACTCTCAGCAATAGACAGATCATCTAAGCAGAAAATCAACAAAGAAACAAGAGCTTTGAATGAAACACTGGACCAGATGGACCTCATAGATATATACAGAACATTCCACACTAAAACAACAGAATACTCATTCTTCTCGAGCACACATGGAACTTTCTCCAGAATAGACTACATACTGGGTCACAAATCAGGTCTCAACCGATACCAAAAGATTGAGATTACTCACTGCATATTCTCAGACCATAATGCTTTAAAACTGGAACTCAATCACAAGAAAAAATTTGGAAGAAATTCAAACACTTGGAAACCTAAAGACCACTCTGCTTAAGAATGTTTGGGTCAACCAGGAAATCAAAGAAGAACTTAAACAATTCATGGAAACCAATGTGAACAAAAATACATCAGTCTGAAACCTATGGGATATTGCAAAGGCGGTCCTAAGGAGTAAACACATAGCCATCCAAGCCTCACTCAAAAAAAATAGAAAAATCCCGAATTCACCAACTAACTTTATACCTTAAAGAACTGGAAAAAAGCAACAAATGATGCCTAAGCCACGCATTAGAAGAGAGATAATTAAGATTAGAGCAGAGATCAATGAATTAGAAACCAGAAATACGGTAGTAGATCAACAAAACTAGAAGCTGGTTCTTTGAAAGAATTAATAAGATCGATAAACTACTGGCCAGACTTATCCAAAAGAAAAGAGAGGGGACCCAAATTAATAGAGTTATGAATGAAAGGGGAGAGATCACGACTAACACCAAGGAAATAGAAACAATTATTAGAAATTATTATCAACAACTATATGCCAATAAACTGAGCAATCTGGATGAAATGGAGGCCTTCCTGGAAACCTATAAGCTCCCAAGACTGAAACAGGAAGAAATTGACAACCTGAATAGGCCAATAACCAGGAACGAGATTGAAGCAGTGATCAAAAACCTCCCAAAAAACAAGAGTCCAGGGCCTGATGGATTCCCTGGGGAATTCTACCAAACATTCAAAAAAATAATACCTATTCTCCTGAAGCTGTTCCAAAAAACAGAAACAGA
>NW_027862196.1:0-255 GCF_054177405.1 Leptonychotes weddellii
GGTGGTAATCTAGGCTAGAGGGCCTAAACTAGGAGCCCCATACAGTGTTGGCTTATGCAGTGTTTAAAGTTTAAATTAGTAGTCAGTGTGAAACCACCAGGAGATATCCATAAAATGTAGGATTTCCAGCTTTTTTTGAAAGAAAGAGAAGTAAATAAATAAAAAAAGATCTGGCAATCTTGGGCTTTTTTTTTTTTTTCTTTTTAATTAAGGAGATTAGCCCTTCAGGGTATCATACTTTTCCCCCAGATTATT
>NW_027862197.1:0-255 GCF_054177405.1 Leptonychotes weddellii
ACATCACCATATTTTTTGATGCCACCACAGTAGTATGAAGGTACTATTAGCCTGACTGTGGTGTCACCTAGCACAAGACACCAAATTTCTGGGCTAGGATGAGGGCAGTAAGAATAGGGCCAATGGCCCGGGAGCTTTGAAAGACCTGCTGAAGGACGAATCAACACTAGTGACTGATTGCAACTATCGAAGGAAAGACGTAAAAAATCAGGATGTCTAAGATTTCCACCCTGGGCCACAGGGGAAAATGAGAAC
>NW_027862198.1:0-255 GCF_054177405.1 Leptonychotes weddellii
GGCAGAGTGGACTCTCCCTGGGGGCCCTGGCTCCCTGGTCAGCGCAGACCCTGTTGTGTGCTGGCCCCTAGGGCACCCAGACTCCTGCTCTTGGCCAGGCTCCAGGAGGGAGACCAGAGTGTGGCTCCTGCTAGCTCAGACGTGTCACTCTGTCCTGTATCTACAGCCTGTCCCCCGAGCTGGACTCCCCCTCCTAGTCGGCCAGCAACACCTTCAGGGCCAAGAACAGGCCATCATGAAGCTCAGGGGCCAGTG
>NW_027862199.1:0-255 GCF_054177405.1 Leptonychotes weddellii
AGAAAGAAAGAAAAAGAAAGAAGAAAGAAAGAAAGAAAGAAAGAAAGAAAGAAAGAAAGAAAGAAAGAAAGAAAGAAAGAAAGAAATCCTTATCACTAAAGTAGAGATAAGGACTTTAAAGCCTAGAAAGCTTTAGAAATAAACCTTGTTACTTTTTTACTAATCTACCTCCTCAGTGCAAATTCCACTTAGAATTCTTTACTAAATAAAGCTCCTAAATGTGTTTTCTGTACCCTGTCAATTCCTCACATTTAT
>NW_027862200.1:0-255 GCF_054177405.1 Leptonychotes weddellii
GACCAAAATTCTTCTGAGACCAAACACCTGGTGAACTATTTCAAAATTTATCTACTTTTTATTTTTTTTTTAAGATTTTATTTATTTATTTTGACAGAGAGAGAGACACACACACAGCAAGAGAGAGAACACAAGCAGGGGGAGTGGGAGAGGAGAAGCAGGCTCCCCGCCGAGCAGGCAGCCCGACACGGGGCTCGATCCCAGGACCCTGGGATCATGACCTGAGCCGAATGCAGACGCCCAACGACTGAGCCA
>NW_027862201.1:0-255 GCF_054177405.1 Leptonychotes weddellii
AGGTATATGCAAAAGTTTCGGGGTTTAGAACATTGTGGCCTATTCAGAGGACCTGCGCCTGGGCATGGGGTATAAGAGGCAAGGGAGGAGAAATTGTAGGAGGGCTGCTGCGTGAGCTGAGGCTGGAAAACTTTGTCAGGACCCCATTACAGTGATAGCTTCAGGCTGCTGCCCCCGGGGACGCGGGCAGCTGCATGCATTATTCTATGGAAACCAAAATTAAACTCAACCAAGTGCTTAGATTAACCAAAAATG
>NW_027862202.1:0-255 GCF_054177405.1 Leptonychotes weddellii
ATAGTATGAGATAGTAAAGAAGTAATTCTACATATCTATAGCTTACGTACTAATCGCCCAGGCAAGTACGTAAGCATAGTTTGCAAAATAATAGCTTAGGCACTCAATATTGAGCGCTTAATAACTAAGCAATCAGATGTTGCCGCTATTGCATGGAGAGAAGTTATGAATATTAACACCTCAAAGAATAGGCATCATATCTACCGCCCATATAAATGGGTCGCATTATTTTTAGGACTGGTACTGTCTGCAAGT
>NW_027862203.1:0-255 GCF_054177405.1 Leptonychotes weddellii
ACATAAGAATAAAAAAAATGTAAAAAAAAAAAAAAAAGAAACAACCTCAAATATCAGGGACTAAAAGTAATAAAAACAAATTAATCTCTTATACAAAGTCTGATGGTCATATTCTCGGGTGGCTCTTCTCCAAATGCTTATCCAGGAACCCAGACTCCTTTAATACTGTGGCTCTGCCATCTTGTAGTTTCAAAGTTGCCCTAGTATCAGCTAGCTAGAAAATGGATGGTTTTACATGGGAGATTTTTATGGCCT
>NW_027862204.1:0-255 GCF_054177405.1 Leptonychotes weddellii
AGGTAAGAGGCTTGCATATAGGAAAATATAGTGGGGAAAGGGTAAGTGCCACGAAAGTGCGTGGAAATTCAGAAGTTGAGACTAAGTAGTTGCCACGGGGCAACGCGTTAGAAGTTTGGACTGGCACAGAAGAGTGAGCACTGGCATTCGGGGTGACGGATAAGACAGAACACGCAGCCAAGATTTGTTGACCGAGGGGCGCCTGGGTGGCTCAGTCGTTGAGCGTCTGCCTTCGGCTCCGGTCATGATCCCAGG
>NW_027862205.1:0-255 GCF_054177405.1 Leptonychotes weddellii
CTCCCATCTCCCTGGTCTCCGGCTCCACTCCGTGCTCACCCAGCCTGGGACCGAGTGTTTCTATCTCTGGCACACGACCCCGTGTGGAGTCTCCAAACCCAGCGGATTCCTGCAGTGCGCTCCCCCGCTGCTCCTCCTGGGGGAGGAAGGGGAGTCTCCTGGATCTGCTGCTTGTTGGGTCCCCACTCGAAGAGCAGTGGCCCGACTCTGCTGGGGATCACAACTTGTGGCAACCCCTAGCTGAGAGCCCTCTCC
>NW_027862206.1:0-1892 GCF_054177405.1 Leptonychotes weddellii
AAAAAAAAAAAAAAAAAAGAAACACACATATGCAGATGAGACTTAGGATGGGAGTTTGAAGCCAAGAGACAAGTAGCCTACTGGAGTAATCCTGAAGAGAGAAGTTACTGGCGTAGACCAAGATGGATTGCGGTAAAGGTGGTGAAAGGTACTCAGTGTTGGGATATATTTTAAAAGTTTAGCTAATAGTACCTGCTGATAAACAATAAACATATAACATATAAACAATGCTTATTGATAAACTATGAGTTGTGAGAGAAAGGTGTCAAGAATAACTTCAGGTATTTTGCTTTTTGGGGTTCTGAACAAATAGAATAATGAAGTTGCTATTTATTCAGGTGGGTAATTCTGAAGTAGATGGAACAGCAGATTAAAGAGGGAGACTCAGGATTTGGTTTAGGATATGTTAAGTCTGAGGTGCATCATAGATATCCAAGTGGACATGTCAAGAGGGACAGCTAGAGTTGCAAGTCAGACCTAGGATGGGGATATACATTTCTGAGTCTTCGGCATGTAGATGATGAGTAAATCCATAGGACTGGATGAATTCCTCTAGGGAGGGAATAGAAATAGAGAAGTTTAAAGATGAAGCCCTGGGCACTCCAGTATTTCGAGTCAAGGAGATGAAGAGGAAACAAGGGAATATATAAAAGTTGGCCTAGTAAAATGGAAGAAAACTAAGAGAAATGAAAAGTGACAGATATATTCTAAGGAATCAAATCCCAAATGACATGAAAATGACTCTACTTATTTTAGCACAAAGCATATTGGTCAATCAAAAGGAAATCTGCTTGTATCCTTTAGGCTCACTTAGGTATTAGGAGGAAGCTAGGCAGACTCTCACAGGCAAGGCTGCAAGAGTGAACTGTGTGTGGTGGGTCATGATGGCTCATATTCCACCTGGCTGTGGGACAGTGATGATAGCCTGGGACTATGATCTAGTAAAAAAATCACTTTCAAGTTCCCCAGACTCTCCAAACCCCAGCCATTTCAATTCATGTGATATTTATAAGCTACTCTGAGTCATATGCCCACTTTGGAAGAGTAAGAAAGCAGACGTCCCCATTGCTCATACCTCTGTTAAATCTTAAGCAGAGACTATATAATACTACTTAAAAGAAGTAATTAAACATATTTTATAAAAGGCAAAGTAAGAAGAAACAAAAGAAGGTCCCAAAGGAAGGTTTGTTTTAGTGATTTGAATAAACACGTGGGACAACATGTGAGTGGAGTGGGTTGTGAGGATCCTTTTACCAGGTTAGGATTTATAATGAATGATCCATCAAGCTTTGTTGGAAGAACTTTGAGGTACCCAGCATGTTGCTTTGGTGCTCATTCTCCCCCAGGTTCCATCAATAATGTTGCCTTTCCTGAGTCCAGTTAGTTCTATCTCAATTAGTAACACCCCCCCACCCCCCGCTTTTTTTTTCTTTGCAAAGTTTCTAGGTGTCAGTCTGGTTAGGGTAGTGCTTAGCTGGTTCAGGCCTGGTCATATCTTCCTCCTGCTTCCCTATCCTTGGTGAACTTGGAAGTCTTGGGTAATACTGCCATTCTGGATACTGCATGGGGCATTATCTAGGCTGTGAGCAGCAGAAAGCCATGAGGTTACTGAGAAAGAACATACTTCCAGATATAAGTGGCCCCAGGGTTCCTTCCAGCTCTCTCAGCAGTGCTTATTACTGATCTCAAGGGAGGTTGCAAGGAAATATGTTTGCTTGGTTTAACTTTACCATTACTACTGGTACACAGCAAGAACATCTTTTTTTTTTTTTCTTTTATTCTTATGTTAATCCCCATACATTACATCATTAGTTTTAGATGTAGTGTTCCATGATTCATTGTTTGTGCATAACACCCAGTGCTCCATGCAGAATGTGCCCTCCTCAATACCC
>NW_027862207.1:0-255 GCF_054177405.1 Leptonychotes weddellii
GCCTGGTGATGGGTATTAAAGAGGGCACGTACTGCATGGAGCACTGGGTGTTATACGCAAACAATGAATCATGGAACACTATATCAAAAACTAATGTAATGTATGGTGATTAACATAACATAGTAAAAAAAAATATATGCTGTCAAAAATAAAGACAACTACTGCAATATTAACTTAGAATTAAAGTCTTTATACTGCAGTGCTGAAATGCAGGATTTCTTAAATCATGTTAATGTAGTTTAGTAGTGTAATCCA
>NW_027862208.1:0-255 GCF_054177405.1 Leptonychotes weddellii
TGTGTCCGACTTATTTCACTTAGGATAATGCCCTCATGTTCCACCCACGTTGTCGTGAATGGCACTATGTCCTTCTTTCTTGTGGACGAATAATTTTATATATATATCATTATAAATAAATTATATTAATATTATATTAAATTATAGATGGATAGATAGATTTTTATCCATTCATCTACAGATGGACACTTAGGTTGTTCCAGGTCTGGCTGTTGTGAATAATGCAGTGAACATGGGAGTCCAGGTATCTTTTCG
>NW_027862209.1:0-255 GCF_054177405.1 Leptonychotes weddellii
TACACCTTTTGTCAATAAATAATTACTTTATCTTAACCTAATATTTTCTTTTGCCACAGTGTGCATTATCACTATGTAATATAACCATATCTTCTTTTGTTGGTCAGTTTTCCTTATAAATATTTTTAAACTTCAAACTTCTGTGCTAATATATTTTAAATATTTTGGGGAAGAACGATATATATAGTTGTTGTATTAGCAAGGATTTTCAAGATAAATGAGACAATATGATATAAATATATCTATTTTAGGTTT
>NW_027862210.1:0-255 GCF_054177405.1 Leptonychotes weddellii
TTAAAAAATGCTATTTATTGGTTCATTTGAAGGCAGTAATGGTGAAAGCCTTGTATGCTGTTTCTCATGAAATTAGTTCTCATGGTCTTGCAAGATTTATCCTAAAGTCCCAGCATGTTGCAGGATACTAAAGAGCACAATAAAAGGCAAAACTTGGAATGTAAATTTTATTTGCCTTGGTTTATAATAACTGAGTCTGAAAAGCTATGGAACGTCTTAATAGCTTGGCAAAGTTTGCTCAGTGTTCATGAGATT
>NW_027862211.1:0-255 GCF_054177405.1 Leptonychotes weddellii
ATGAGAGGGAGGAGGGTCAGAGGGAGAAGCAGACTCCCTGCCGAGCAGGGAGCCCGATGCGGGACTCGATCCCGGGACTCCAGGATCATGACCTGAGCCGAAGGCAGTCGCTTAACCAACTGAGCCACCCAGGCGCCCCAGACTTCAGCATTTTCATCATTTAAATAAATATCCCAATTTGGTCAGCTTCCAATAAGAGACCATTCCTACTTCTAGTCCAGAATCAAAAAACCTAGAGATGTCTGAGAAACATTC
>NW_027862212.1:0-255 GCF_054177405.1 Leptonychotes weddellii
TTTTTTTAAAGATTTATTTATTTATTTATTTGAGAGAGAGAGAATGAGAGAGAGCGAGTACATGAGAGGGGGGAGGGTCAGAGGGAGAAGCAGGCTCCCCGCTGAGCAGGGAGCCCGATGCGGGACTCGATCCAGGGACTCCAGGATCATGACCTGAGCCGAAGGCAGTCGCTTAACCAACTGAGCCACCCAGGCGCCCGTGAAGATAAATTCTAACTTCTCCTCACTTTCCAAGTGGCCCCTGTGCTTGCTCTA
>NW_027862213.1:0-255 GCF_054177405.1 Leptonychotes weddellii
TCTGGGTTTGTACATGATTTTCTCACTTTGCTTGTCAAGGAAAAGAAAGGAGAAGCTTGGGAGAGAATTTTGTTTATTTATTCAACAAATATTTATTTGTTATTAACCTAGTATGTTGCAGATATTGCTATAGGTGCTGGGAGTACAGAACTCATTAAAAAAAATTTTTTTTTAATTTTATTATGTTAGTCACCATACAGTACATCATTAGTTTTTGATGTAGTGATCCACGATTCATTGTTTTCGTATAATACC
>NW_027862214.1:0-255 GCF_054177405.1 Leptonychotes weddellii
TGACCATCCCCTGGTGACTAAGTGACAGAGCCAGGATGCCCAGGACCATACACCCTGAAGTCAGATTAGGACATCATCCCAGGGTTGACACCACATTGGAGGCCATGCCCTGCTTAATAATATTAAAAATAAGAGCATTTTCTCTGCATCAGGCTCTGCTGGGAGCCTTTGACATGTAATAATTCCTTTTTTTTTTTTTAAAGATTTTTATTTATTTATTTGACAGAGAGAGAGACAGTGAGAGAGGGAACACAA
>NW_027862215.1:0-255 GCF_054177405.1 Leptonychotes weddellii
GAGTTGTGGCTGGCATGCTGTTTGTCTGCATCTCCCTTCCCCACTGAGGAGGCCATGGGGCCCAGGCCGTGCTGATCAGAGTCTCTCTGAGATGCACTCCCTTCTGAGTCACGAAGAGTAAGAATGAATACAGAGCTCTTAGGGGACAGCTTTCCCACCACGTGGAGAGAGCTTACCTGTGATGGAAAGCTGAGAGGGGGGTTAGAGGGAGAGAGAGAAGTAGTGAGAGATTGAGAGAGAGAGAGTCAGAGAGAG
>NW_027862216.1:0-1892 GCF_054177405.1 Leptonychotes weddellii
CACCTCAGCATTCTTAAAATGTTTTGATATTTTCTCATGTATCAGGATAAAAATCAGCAAAAGAAAAGTTATTTGTTTAATAAATTGCTCTACTTTAAGAAAAGAAGTTATCCTGGGTCTACTGGCTCAGCCAGTAGAGCATGTGACTCTTGATCTCAGGGTTGTAAGTTCAAAACCCACATTGGCTATAGAGATTACCTAAAAATAAAATCTTAAAAAGGAAAAAGAAAAAGTTGTCCTGCTCTTAATGTTCCTGGCTTATCAAAATGCATATGAAATATAATAAACTCTAATAGGTGATAACTTACCTTTTAGCTTGGCCTATATTATATGGATATGTGGGATTTTCTATTATAATTACTCTTTTATTGTGGTATTAACCCTTAATAGAATCATCCACGTAGTCCTAAATATAAGAAATTTAAACTAGATAATTATTATTATTACATTTATAAAAAGTAATTTGCCATCTGGTCCTACTACTCTATTGAAATAGTTCCTTTGTGCATTATGAGTTATATTCTCCTTTTTAAATCCAGTGACCTTGTCTTAGTCTTCATCATCTCATTACCTATAGTATTAGCAATGAATCATGACTTTTTGAGTCAAAATTAGTCATGAATTATGAATTCCCATAAAATAAAAATATTTTTATTACATTCTATTTTTTTGTGGATTTTATTTATTTGACAGAGAGAGACACAGTGAGAGAGGGAACATAAGCAGGGGGAGTGGGAGAGGGAGAAGCAGGCTTCCCTTTTTATTACATTTTAAAGAGCTGTCCGTTGGTCCTCTATCTTCAAGAGAATTTTAGATCCAAATGATTTGCTTACTGCCTGAGGTATTGGGGGGGTAGTATTAAGAGTAGAGCCCCCAGGCGCGCCTGGGTGGCTCAGTTGGTTGTGTCTGCCTTTGGCTCAGTCGTGATCTCAGGGTACTGGGATCAAGCCCCACATCGGGCTCTCTGCTCAGCGGGGAGTCTGCTTCTCCCTCTCCCTCTGCCTGTTGCTCTGCCTACTTGTGCTCTCTATCAACCAAATAAATAAAATCTTAAAAAAAAAAGGGGTAGAGCTCCTGGGACACCTGGATGACTCAGTCGGTTAAGTGTGGGAATCTTGGTTTTGGCTCAGGTCATGATTTCAGGGTCATGAGATTGATCCCTGCGTCTGGCTCCATGCTCAACACAGAGTCTGCTTGTCCCTCTCTCTCTGCTCCTCCTGCTTGCACATGCTTACTCTCTCAAATAAATAAATAAAATTCTTAAAAAAAAAAAGAGTAGTGGGCGCCTGGGTGGCTCAGATGGTTAAGCGTCTGCCTTCGGCTCAGGTCATGATCTCAGGGTCCTGGGATCGAGTCCCGCATCGGGTTCCCCGCTCAGTGCAGAGCCTGCTTCTCCCTCTCCCTCTGCCACTCCCTCTGCTTGTGCTCTTCTGTCTATCTCTCTGTCAAATAAATAAATAAAATCTTTAAGAAAAAAAAAAGAGTAGTACTCCCGAGGATAGTAATATCTGTAAATAATTTCCAGAGTCTTAAGCTGAATGAACCAGTGGATCTGATCCACAATGGTTGCTTTAGCTGTACTGTCTTGCAGAGATTTGAGGCTGTGTCTGTGCTAGGGGCTAGATTCATTTCATTAACTAAACATAATTATTTATTGAACACCTATTATGGATTAAGCATTGGGAAAACAGTGATGCACAGAACACATTTCCTGCTCTCCAAAATTTAGGGAAAGATTACTCACTCTAAATACTCACTTGAAAGATTGGGTGATTACTGTAAAGCTTAGACTCCAAAAATCAGAGAGATCCAGTAGAGGTTCTAGTTCTGTTATTTAAGTGTAGGGCTATTACAAAAAAATGGATTTTTTGTTTTTTAATAAATTCTAACCA
>NW_027862217.1:0-255 GCF_054177405.1 Leptonychotes weddellii
TCTCTCTCTTTCAAATAAATAAATAAATAAATCTTTAAAAAAAAATTTTTTTTTTTAGGGCGCCTGGGTGGCTCAGTTGGTTAAGCGACTGCCTTCGGCTCAGGTCATGATCCTGGAGTCCCGGGATCGAGTCCCGCATCGGGCTCCCTGCTCAGTGGGGGGTCTGCTTCTCCCTCTGACCCTCTGACCCTTTTCCTTCTTGTGCTCTCTGTCTCTCATTCTCTCTCTCTCAAATAAATAAATAAAATCTTAAAA
>NW_027862218.1:0-255 GCF_054177405.1 Leptonychotes weddellii
AAAGAAGAGCAACAACTCTCTGAGAAGAAAAGCGACCACTTTCTGGAAGGTAGGACGTGCAGAGAAGTGAATCCGAGGCGATATTCGGGAGGATAGACGGTGGGAGAGGGGACTCCGTCAGCCGCTTCTGGCAAGTGATAGAGCCGGGGAGCACAAAATCAGAACTTTTAGAAGTCTGCTCTGCTAAGGGACGTCACTCCGGTGGATAAGCGGGGGGTGGAACCCTCGTGCAACAGTGTGGTCTCAGGACACTCG